>NC_080068.1:130911630-131211630 GCF_949987535.1 Balaenoptera acutorostrata | reverse complement strand
CACCAAGTTCATGACGCACAGCTTAGGTCTCATGTCACTTGTTGTTCCATGGTCAAGGCCCAATATCAAGCTTTGTCTTAAAAAGAGAATAATTAGTTGTGAGAAACGTATAGCTCTTCTTCAAAACCTAAAGGATCTGTGATGCAATTCTCCTGGAGACTGCAAAGGCTCCTATAGAACATACATAACTGTTGCAGACACTTTAATACAATTGTATCCACTAGGTCACAAGGCTAAAGTGATAGAGCAGCTTGCACGTTACCCCAAAGCATCTCTAAAGCCATCTTTTGCTATTGGTCCCACTCATAACTGGCCACCTTATGAGTCACTCAAAAAATGGTTACTCATTGGAAAAAAAAAAAGTTTACTCAGGGACCTCCCTCGTGGCACAGTGGTTAAGAATCCACCTGCCAATACAGGGGACACGGGTTTGAGCCCTGGTCCAGGAAGATCCCACGTGCCGCGGAGCAACTAAGCCCATGAGCTACAACAACTAAACCTGCGCTCTAGAGTCCGAGAGCTACAACTACGGAGTCCCCGTGCCACAACTACTGAAGCCCACACGCCTAGAGCCCGTGCCCCGCAACAAGAGAAGCCACCGCAATGAGAAGTTCGTCCACGACAATGAAGAGTAGCCCCCATTCAACACAACTAGAGAAAGCCCATGCACAGCAACGAAGACCCAACGCAGCCAAAAAAAGTTTACTCAGATATGGTATACATTGCCTCCCTAATCCAAAGGGTAGTCTGCTTTTTTCTTAGCTTTGGGGAATGCAAGAAGCAGCAATTTATCTTTCACTTTGAATGGGACACATCAATATTCCCAGACTATTAAAATTCTAGAGCTTTCAACCATGTGCAAGCTTCTTGAAATTTTATGAGGGTTTCTGAGGCATTTAAGTCATTTCCTACTTACTGTTTCCGAGTTCTAAACAGCATGATGTCTTCAATGTAGCAGAAAAGCATGATGTGGGATGAGAGGACCAATGTATCTTTGGATCAGATTATTAAAGAAAGCTATTTGAGGTCCCTGCAATTCCATACAAATTTTAGGATCAGCTCTTCCACTTCTGCAAAAAAGGCCATTAAATTTTGATAGGGATTAGACTGAATATGTAGATTGCTTTGGGGTATATTGCAATACTGACAATATTAAGTCTTCCAATCCATGGACAAAGGATGACTTTCCATTTATTGGGCTGGCCAAAAAGTGGTTTCTGTTTTTAAGTAAAAATAAAAGACACATTTTTTATTTTCACCAAGAACTTTATTGAACAATGTATTCACCCTTTTGTTACACTATCTTCTGCCATTTTTTAGGCAACTTCATAATTCCATCTTCCCAAAACTTTTTATCTTTCTGAGCAAAGAACTGTTCCAGGTGCCTTTTACAGTCTTCCAGGGAAATGAATTTTTTTCCATTAAAAGAATTTTATAAAGACTGAAATAAATGGAAATCTGAAGGTGCAAAGTCTGGTGAATACAGCGGATGAATCAGAATTTCCCAGCCAAGCTGTAACAGTTTTTGCCTAGTCATCAAAGAAACATGCGGTCTTGTGTATTCCTGATGGAAGATTATGCATTTTCTGTTGACTAATTCTGGACGCTTATCATCAAGTGCTGCTTTCAGTTGGTCTAATTGGGAGCAGTACTTGCTGGAATTAATCGTTTGGTTTTCTGGAAGAAGCTCATAATAGAGGACTCCCCTCTAATCCCACCATATATACAACATCACCTTCTTTGGATGAAGACCGGCCTTTTGTGTGGTTGGTGGTGGTTCATTTCGCTTGCCTCACGATCTCTTCTGTTCCACATTATTGTACAATATCCACTTTTCATTGCCCATCACAATTTGTTTTAAAAACGGAACGTTTTCATTACGTTTAAGTAGAGACCCACATGTGGAAATACGGTCAAGAAAGTTTTTTCACTTAACTTATGTGGAACCCAAACATCAAAGCAATTAACATAACCAAGCTGGTGGAAATGATTTTTAACACTTATTTGGATATTTTGAATATGTCGGCTATCCCCTGCATGGTATAATGTTGATTATTCTCAGTTAGTGTCTTGATTTGATCACTATCAACTTCAACTGGTCTACCTGACCGTGGAGCATAGTCCAGCAAGAAATCTTCAGCACAAAGCTTTGCAAACTACTTTGACATGTTTGATCAGTCACAGCACCTTCTCCATACATTGCACAATTTTTTTTTGTGGGTTTTGTTGCTTTTTTACCTTTCTTGAAATAATAAAGCATAATATGCCAAAAATGTTGCTTTCTCTTCCATCTTCAATATTAAAATGGCTACATAAAAAGTCACCAATTTTAATTCTTTTCTTAAATGCACGCTGATATGACAGATGTCACATAAAATTTAACAAAATTGTTTCGAATGAAGTTAAAGACAACTAAGTGCTACTAGAGCCATCTTATGGAAAAAAAACGAACAAATCTTTTGACCAACACAATATTAAGGCCTTCTTTGATTTATTTCAGTAATATTTTGAAGTTTTCAGTGTGCATGTCTTACACCTCTTTGGTTAAATTTATTCCTGTTTTATTTTTTAATACTATTGTAAATGAAATAATTTTCTTAAGGTTTTATGGGGGGAGATTGTTTATTGCTAGTGTATGGAAATACAATTGATTTTTTAAAAATAAATTTATTTATTTGTTTGTTTGTTTATTTACTTTTGGTTGCATTGGGTTTTCGTTGCTGCATGCAGGCTTTCTCTAGTTGCAGTGAGTGGGGGCTACTCTTCATTGCCATGCGTGGGCTTCTCATTGCAGTGGTTTCTTTTGTTGTGGAGCATGGGCTCTAGGCATGTGGGCTTCAGTAGTTGTGGCATGCAGGCTCACTAGTTGTGGTGCACGGGCTTAGTTGCTCCATGACATGTGGGATCTTCCCAGACCAGGACTGGAACCCGTGTCCCCTGCATTGGCAGGCGGATTCTTAACCACTGCGCCACGAGGGAAGTCCCACAATTGATTTCTTTGTGTTGATCATGTGCCCTGCAACTTTGCTGAAATCATTTTAGTTCTAATAGAATTTTTGAGGATGTTCTAAATACAGGATCGTGTTATCTGTTAATGCATGTTTACTCGTTCTTACCAATTTAGTTGCCTTTTATTTACTTTTCTTGCCTAATTGCTGTTGCTAGAATTTCCAGTACAATGTTGAATCACAGTGGTAAAAGTGTTATCCTTGTCTTATAACTTTCAGTATACAGGTCTTACACATATTTTGTTAAAGTAATCCCTGGGTATTTCATATTTTCATGCTATTGTAGATGATATTTTAAATTCCCATTTCCAATTTTTGTTACAAATATATTAAAAACACAACTGAATTTTACACATTGGTCTTGTATCCTAAGGCCTTGCTAAATTCACATATTCACTCTAGCAGCTTTTCTATGGATATTTTTTAATTTTCTACTTCACTATCATGTCATCTATGAATATAGAGAGTTTCACTTGTTCTTTTCCAATCTATATGATTTTGATTACTTTTTCTACTTTAATACACTAGATCCTTTAGTACAATGTTATGTAAAAGTGACAGTAAGAGTAGACACCCTTGACATGTTCCTGTTTATCAGTGGGAAAGCATTCAGTCTTTTACCATTAAGCATTATGTTAGCTGTAGGTTTTCATAGGTTTCCTTTATCCATTTGAGGAAATCCCCTTAGGAACTTAGTTCCTAAATTGCTGGGATTATCATGTATGGTAGTTGAAGTATATCAAATATTTTTCTGCATCTATCAAGATTATAATATGTGTTTTCTCCTTTACTCTGTTAATATGGTGAATTGCATTGATTGATTTTTTAAACTTGCATTCTTGGGATAAACTCCACTTGATCATGATTTATTATAACTACTCTATATTGCTGTACTTGATTTGCTATTATTTTGTTGGGCATTTTTGTATTTATATTTAAGAGGAATTTGATCCTTAATTTTATTTTCTTATAATATATTTGTTTAGTTGTGCCAGGTTAATATTGGTAACATAAAGTGAATTAGGAGGCATTTCTTCTTCTATTTTCTGAAAGAATTAGTGTAAGATTTGTTTTATATCTTCTCCAGATGTTTGACAGAATTTCCCTTAAATCCATCTAAGTCTTGAGTTTACTTTGTGGAAAATATTTTAACTATGAATTCAAATTTTAATAGATATAGGACTATTGACATTTTCTATTCTTGAGATAGTTTAGTACTTGTGTTTTTCACAGAATTTATTGGATTACTTAATTTACTGGCATAAAAATGTTCATAACAATCCCTTACTGCACTTTCATACTCTATTGAATCTGTAGTGATGCCCATTCTTTCAATTTCTTTTCTGTAATTGATAATTTTTATCTTCTCTTTTTTTTCTTGACCAGTCTAATTAAAATGTCAGTCTAACTAACTGTCAACTAGGTAAAATTAGGTGATATTTTTGCTTAAGTTTTCTATATTCTTATTGATTTACTGTTCTATCATTTACTAAGAGTGGATATTGAAATAACCAATGATTATTTGTATTTGTCAGTTTTTACTTTCAGTTCTGTCAGTTTTTGTTTCACATGTGTTAAAGCTCTGTAACTGACAAAAAACACATAAAGAATTATACATCTTCTTGATGAATATTTTATCATTATGAAATAATCCACTTTATCTCTTTAAATATTTTTACTCCTGAAGTCTCTTTTACTTTACAGTAATATATATACTCCTGCTTTCTGACATTAGTGTTTGCATGATATACTTTTTCCATTCTTTTAAGCTACTAGATTCTTGCTTCCCCCTCACTCCCCCATTCTGACAATCACTGCTTTTTCACTGAGCGCTTAAACCAATTCATATAATTATCATTTTACTTAGATTTAAATCTGCCATCTTGCTACATGTTTTCTATTTATCCCACATGATTTTTTGGTTTTTATTTTCCTACTCTTTTCCTTCATTTTTTTTTTTTTGGATTGAGCAGTTTTTTTAGTTTTCCATTTATCTACTCATTTGCAAGTAGCAATATCTCTTCTTTTATACTGGTCTATCTAGGTTTAACTAATCCATCTTTAATATATCACAGCCTACCTTCAAATAATATAAAACTATGTCATATATAAGATTCATCCTCCTCCACTCATTTTTAAGCTATTTTAGTTGTACTTTATTTCTAAATACTTTACAAGTGTTGCAATACAATTATTATATATTTTTTCTTGAGCAATAAATTATTCTTTAGAAAAATCAGAAAACAAGAGAAAACTCTTACATATCTTATAAAGGACCTTCTTTAGCTTTTCTTGCATTGCTGGTCTGCTATAACAAAATTTCTCAGCTTATTTCTCTGAAAAGGATTTTAATTTCCTTGAAAATGGTTTTAATCTCCATTTCTGAAGAATATTTTGTGATAGTAAATTCTGTATTTCCAGGGTTTTATTTTTTCCTTTCAATAGTTGAAAGATATCATTCCATGGGGGACCTTCAAGACTGCGGAGGAGTAAGATGTGGAGATCAATTTCCTCCCCACAAATACATCAAAAATACATCTACATGTGGAACATCTCCTACAGAACACCCACTGAATGCTGGCATAAAACCTCAGACGTCCCAAAAGGCAAGAAAATCCCCACATACCTGGGTAGGGCAAAAGGAAAAAGAAAAAAAAAAGACAAAAGAATAGGGACAGGAGCCGTGAAGGAGGAAAAGTTTCCACACATTATGAAGCCCCTTCACTGGTGGAGACAGGGTGGGCGGGGGGGGGGGGCAGGCGGGAAGCTTTGGAGCCACAGAGGAGAACACGGCAACAGGGGTGCAGAGGGCAAAGTGGAGAGATTCCCACACAGAGGATCAGTGCCGACCAGCACTCACCAGCCTGAGAGGCTTGTCTGCTCACCCGCCGGGGCAGGTGGGCGCTGGGAGCTGAGGCTCTGGCTTTGGAGGTCAGATCCCAGGGAGAGGACTGGGGTTGGCTGTGTGAACACAGCCTGAAGGGGGCTAGTGTGCCACAGCTAGCCAGGAGGGAGTCCAGGAAAAAGTCTGGAACTGCCTAAGAGGCAAGAGACCATTGTTTGGGGGTGCGTGAGGAGAGGGGATTCAAAGCACCGCCTAAACAAGCTCCAGAGACGGGCATGAGCTGCAGCTATCAGCTCGGACCCCATAGACGGGCATGAAATGCTAACACTGCTGCTGCAGCCACCAAGAATCCTGTGTGCAAGCACAGGTCACAGGTCCACACCCCCCTGGAAGCCTGTGCAATGCGCCACTGTCAGGGTCCTGTGATCCAGGGACAAATTCCCCAGGAGAACACATGATGTGCCTCAGATTGTTGCTGCCGCAGGCTCGCCCCACATTCCAATAATAACTACCCTACCCCTCCCTCCCCACCCCCCCGGCATGAGTGAGCCAGAGCCCCCTAATCAGCCTCTCCTTTAACCCCGTTCTGTCTGGGCAGGAAGAGATGGCTGAGGGCGACCTACACGCAGAGGTGGGGCCAAAACAAAAGCTGAACGCCAGGAACTGTGCAAACAAAGAAGAGAAAGGGAAATCTCTCTGTACAGCTTCAGGAGCAGCAGATTAAATCCCGACAATCACCTTGATGTACACTGCATCTGTGGAAAAACTGAATAGACAATGAACCATCCCAAAATTGAGGCAGTGGACTTTGGGAGCAACTGTAAACTTGGGGTCTGTTGTCTACGACTGATTTGTTTCTGATTTTTATGTTTATCCTAGTATACTTTTTAGTTCTTGTTATCATTGGTGAATTTGTTTATTGGTTTGGTTGCTCTCTTCTTTTTTATTATTATTATTATTTTTTATTTTAATAATATTTTTTTCTTTCTTTTTTCTCCCTTTTCTTCTGAGCCGTGTGGCTGACAGGGTGTTGGGGCTCCGGCCTGGTGTCAGGCCTGTGCCTCTGAGGTGGGAGAGCCGAGTTCAGGACATTGGACCACCAGAGACCTCCCAGCCCCATGTAATATCAATCAGTGAGAGCTCTCCCAGAGAGCCCCATCTCAATGCTAAGACCCAGCTCCATCCAACAGCCAGCAAACTCCAGTGCTGGATGCCCCATGCCAATTAACTAGCAAGACAGGAACACAACCCCACCCACTAGCAGAGAGGCTGCCTAAAATCATACTAAGTTCACAGACACCCCAAAACACACCACCATACGGGGTCCTGCCCACCAGAAAGACAAGATCCAGCCCCACCCACTGGAACACAGGCACCAGTCCCTTCCACCAGGAAGCTTACACAAGTCACTGAACCAACCTCACCCACTGAGGGCAGACACCAAAAACAACAGGAACTATGAACTTGCAGCCTGCAAAAAAGAGACCTCAAACACAGTAAGTTAAACAAAATCAGAAGACAGAGAAATACGCAGCAGATGAAGGACTAAGGTAAAAACCCACCCAGACCAAACAAATGAAGAGGAAATAGGCAGTCTACTGAAAAAGAATTCAGAGTAATGATAGTAAAGATGATCCAAATTCTTGGAAATAGAATGGAGAAAATACAAGAAACGTTTAACAAGGACCTAGAAGAACTAAAGAGCAAACAAACAATGATGAACAACACAATAAATGAAATTAAAAACTCTCTAGAAGGAATTAACAGCAGAATAAATGAGGCAGAAGAATGGATAAGTGACCTGGAAGATAAAATAGTAGAAATAACTACTGCAGAGCAGAATAAAGAAAAAAGAATGAAAAGAATTGAGGACAGTCTCAGACCTCTGGGACAAAATTAAACAACATTCGAATTATAGGGGTCCCAGAAGAAGAAGAGAAAAAAGAAAGGGTCTGAGAAAATATTTGAAGAGATTATAGTTGAAAACTTCCCTAACATGGAAGAGGAAGTAGTCAATCAAGTCCAGGAACTGCAGAGAGTCCCATACAGGATAAATCCAAGGAGAAACATGCAAAGACACATATCAATCAAACTATCAAAAATTAACTACAAAGAAAAATATTAAAAGCAGAAAGGGAAAAGCAACAAACACCATAAAAGGGAATCCCCATGAGGTTAACAGCTGACATTTCAGCAGAAACTCTGTAGGCCAGAAGGGAGTGGCAGGACATATTTAAAGTGATGAAAGGGAAAAACCTACAACCAATATTACTCTACCCACAAAGGATCTCATTCAGATCTGACGGAGAAAATAAAACCTTTACAGACAAGCAGAAACTAAGAGAATTCAGCACCACCAAACTAGCTTTACAACAAATGCTAAAGGAACTTCTCTAGGCAGGAAACACAAGAGGAGGAAAAGATTACAAAAACAAACCCAAAACAATTAAGAAAATGGTAATAGGAACATACATATTGATAATTACCTTAAATGTAAATGGATTAAATGCGCCAACCAAAAGACATAGGCTGGCTGAATGGATAAAAAAAAAAGACCCATATATATGCTGTCTACAAGAGACCAACTTCAGACCTAGGGACATGTACAGACTGGAAGTGAGGGGATGGAAAAAGGTATTCTATGCGAATGGAAATTAAAAGAAAGCTGGAGTAGCAATACTCATATCAGACAAAATAGACTTTAAAATAAAGACTATTACAAGAGACAAAGAAGGATAATGATCAAGGTATCAATCCAAGAAGAAGATACAACAATTGTAAATATTTATGCACCCAGTAGGAGCACTTCAATACATAAGGCAAATCCTAACAGCCATAAAAGGGGAAATCAGCAGTAACACAATCAGAGTAGGGGACTTTAACACCCCACTTTCACCAATGGACAGATCATCCAAAATGAAAATAAATAAGGAAACACAAGCTTTAAATGATACATTAAACAAGATGGACTTACTTGATATTTATAGGACATTCCATCCAAAAACAACAGAATACACATTTTTCTCAAGTGCTCATGGACCATTCTTCAGGATAGATCATATCTTGGGTCACAAATCAAGCCTTGGTAAATTTAAGAAAATTGAAATCGTATCAAGTATCTTCTCCGACCACAATGCTATGAGACTAGATATGAATTACAGGGAAAAAAAACTGTAAAAAATACAAAAATATGGAGGCTAAACAATATGCTACTAAATAACAATAAGATCACTGAAGAAATAAAAAAATACCTTGAAAAAAATGACAAAGAAAACACGATGACCCAAAACCTATGGGATGCAGCAAAAGCAGTTCTAAGAGGAAGTTTATAGCAATACAATCCTACCTCGAGAAACAAGAAAAATCTCAAATAAACAACCTAACCATACAGCTAAAGCAATTAGAGAAAGAAGAAGAAAGAAAACCCCAAAGTTAGTAGAAGGAAAGACATCATAAAGATAAGATCAGAAATAAATGAAAAAGAAATGAAGAAAACAATAGCAAAGATCAATAAAACTAAAAGGCTGTTCTTTGATGAGATAAACAAAATTGATAAACCATTAGCCAGACTCATCAGGAAAAACAGGGAGAAGACCCAAACCAACAGAATTAGAAATGAAAAAGGAGAAGTAACAACTGACACTGCAGAAATAGAAAGGATCATGAGAGATTACTATAAGCAACTATATGCCAATAAAACGGACAACCTAAAAGAAATGGACAAATTCTTAGAAAAGCACAACCTTCTGAGACTGAAACAGGAAGAAAGAGAAAATATAAACACACCAATCACAAGCACTGAAATTGAAACTGTGATTTAAAAATGTTACAACAAACAAAAGCCCAGGACCAGATGGCTTCACAGGTGAGTTCTATCAAACATTTAGAGAAGAGCTAACACCTATCCTTCTCAAACTCTTCCAAAATACAGCAGAGGGAGGAACACTCCCAAACTCATTCTATGAGGCCACCATCACCCTGATACCAAAACCAGACAAAGATATCACAAAAAAGAAAACTACACGCCAGTATCACTGATGAACATAGATGCAAAACTCCTCAACAAAATACCAGCAAACAGAATCCAACAGCACATTAAAAGGATCATACAGCATGATCAAGTGGGGTTTATCCCAGGAAAGCAAGGATTCTTCAATATATACAAATCAATCATTGTGATACACCATATTAACAAATTGAAGGATTAAAAACTATATGATAATCTCAATAGATGCAGAAAAAGCTTTCGACAAAATTCAACACCCATTTATGATAAAAACTCTCCAGAAAGTAGGCATACAGGGAACCTACCTCAACATAATAAAAGCCATATATGACAAACCCACAACCAACATCATTCTCAGTGGTGAAAAACTGAAACCATTTTCTCTAAGATCAAGAACAAGACAAGGTTGCCTACTCTCACCACTGTTATTCAACATAGTTTTGGAAGTTTTAGCCACAGCAATCAGAGAAGAAAAAAATAAATAAAAGGAATCCAAATTGGAAAAGAAGAAGTAAAACAGTCACTGTTTGCAGATGGCATGATACTATACATAGAGAATCCTAAAAATGCTACCAGAAAACTACTAGAGCTAATCAGTGAACTTGGTAAAGTAGCAGGATACAAAAGTAATGCACAGAAATTTCTAGCATTCCTATACACTAATGATGAAAAATCTGACAGTGAAATTAAGAAAACACTCCCATTTACCATTGCAACAAAAAGAATAAAATATCTAGGAATAAACCTACCTAAGGAGACTAAAGACCTGTATGCAGAAAATTATAAGACACTGATGAAAGAAATTAAAGATGATACAAATAGATGGAGAGAAATACCATGTTCTTGGATTGGAAGAATCAACATTGTGAAAATGACTATACTACCCAAAGCAATCTACAGATTCAATGCAATCCCTATGAAACTATCACTGGCATTTTTCACAGAACTAGAACAAAAAATTTCACAATTTGTATGGAAACACAAAAGACCCCGAATAGCCAAAGCAATCTTGAGAAAGAAAAACGGAGCTGGAGGAATCAGGCTCCCTGACTTCAGACTATACTACAAAGCTACAGTAATCAAGACAGTTTGGTACTGGCACAAAAATAGAAATATAGATCAAGGAACAGGATAGAAAGCCCAGAGATAAACCCACACACATATGGTCAACTTATCTTTGATAAAGGAGGCAAGAATATACAATGGAGAAAAGACAGCCTCTTCAATAAGTGGTTCTGGGAAAACTGTAGCTGCAGCTACATGTAAAAGAATGAAATTAGAACACTCCCTAACACCATACACAAAAATAAACTCAAAATGGATTACAGACCTAAATGTAAGGCCAGACACTATCAAACTCTTAGAGGAAAACATAGGCAGAACACTCTATGACATAAATCACAGCAAAATCCTTTTTGGCCTACCTCCTAGAGAAATGGAAATAAAAACAAAAATAAACAAATGGGACCTAATGAAACTTAAAAGCTTTTGCACAGCAAAGGAAACCATAAGCAAGATGAAAAGACAACCCTCAGAACGGGAGAAAATATTTGTTAAAGAAGCAACTGACAAAGGATTAATCTCCAAGATATACGAGCAGCTCACGTAGCTCAATATCAAAAAAACAAACAACCGAATCGAAACATGGGCAGAAGACCTAAATAGACATTTCTCCAAAGAAGATATACAGATTGCCAACAAACACATGAAAGGATGCTCAACATCACTAATCATTAGAGAAATTTAAATGAAAACTACAATGAGGTATCACCTCACACCAGTCAGAATGGCCATATCATCAAAAAAATCTACAAACAATAAATGCTGGAGAGGATGTGGAGAAAAGGGAACCCTCTTGCACTGTTAGTGGGAATGTAAATTGATACAGCCACTATGGAGAATAGTATGGAATTTCCTTAAAAAACTAAAAATAGAACTACCATATGACCCAGCAATCCCACTACTGGGCACATACCCTGAGAAAACCATAATTCAAAAAGAGTCATGTACCACAATGTTCATTGTGGCAATATTTACAATAACCAGGACATGGAAGCAACCTAAGTGTCCATTGACAGATGAATGGATAAAGAAGATGTGGCACATATATACAATGGAGTATTACTCAGCCATACAAAGAAAGAAATTGAACTATTTGTAGTGAGGTGGATGGACCTAGAGTCTGTCATACAGAGTGAAGTAAGTCAGAAAGAGAAAAACAAATACCGTATGCTATCACATATATATGGAATCTAAAAAAAAAAGGTTCTGATGGACCTAGGGTCAGGACAGGAATAAAGATGTAGATGTAGAGAATGGACTTGAGGACACAGGGAGGGGGAAAGGTAAGCTGGGAAGAAGTGAGAGAGTGGCATGGACATATATACACTACCAAATGTAAAATAGATAGCTAGTGGGAAGCAGCCGCATTGCACAGGGAGATCAGCTCGGTGCTTTGTGACCACCTAGAGGGGTGGGATAGGGAGGGTGGGAGGGAGACGCAAGAGGAAGGGGATATGGGGATATATGTATATGTATAGATGACTCACTTTGTTATACAGCAGAAACTAACACACCATTGTAAAGCAATAAACATGTTAAAAAAAAATATCATTCCACAGTTTTCTGGCATGTGTGCTTCTAATGAGAAGTGACAGGTCACTCTTATGTTTCTTCCTTTACATGTAATAAGTCCTTTATTCTCTAGGTGCTTACAAGATTTTCTTTTTATCACTGATATTCAGAAATTTGACTGATGTGGCATATCAAGTAGTTTTCCTTTTTTCTCTTTTTTTCTTTTTTTTTTAAAGGCTGCTTTGTGTTCATCGAATTTCTTGGGTATGTAGATTTATAGTTTTCATCAAATATAGAAAAATTTTTGCTATTTTTTAAAAAATATTTTTCTGCTCCATTTCTGAAATCCAGTTACAATATTTTATACTGCCTTATGTTGTCTCAGATGTCACAGGCTCTATTTATTACAACTTTATATTTTCTATGCTTCAGTTTGGATTGTTTTGTTTCTGTTGTTATGTCTTTTTTTTTTTTTTTTTTTTTTTTTTTAATTATTTATTTAATTTATTTATTTTTGGCTGTGTTTGGTCTTCGTTTCTGTGCGAGGGCTTTCTCTAGTTGCGGCAAGCGGGGGCCACTCTTCAAGCGGGGGCCACTCTTCATCGCAGTGCGCGGGCCTCTCACTATCGCGGCCTCTCTTGTTGCGAAGCACAGGCTCCAGACGCGCAGGCTCAGCAATTGTGGCTCACGGGCCTAATCGCTCCGCGGCATGTGGGATCTTCCCAGACCAGGGCTCGAACCCGTGTCCCTTGCATTGGCAGGCAGATTCTCAACCACTGCGCCACCAGGGAAGCCCTGTTGTTATGTCTTTTAACTCACTGTTCTTTGCTTCTGCAGTGTCTGGTATCCTCTTTAGTCCAACCGGGAATCTTTAAAATTTCTGATATTGTGTTTTTAGCCCTAGGATTTCCATTTGCTTATTTTATATATCTTACATTTCTCTCATAACTATGTTTATTTTTTCCTTTAAATACTTGAATGTATTTATAATTGCTTTAAAAAATTTTTTTTTTAATTTTTTGACATGCAAAAAGCTGTATATAATTAATGTATACAACTTCATGATTTTGGAGATAAGTATAACCCATGGAATAATCACCTCAATCTGTGCCAAAAACTTATTCATCACCTCCAAAAGTTTCCTCCTGCCTTCCTATTTATTAATATTATTATTGCTGTTGTTATTTTGTGATAACACTTAACGTAAGATCTACCCTTTTAGCAAATTTTAAACGATACAGTATTGTTAACTATAGGCACTAACTATGCTGTACAGTAGATCTCTAAGACTTATTCACCTTGTAGAACAAAACCTTGTACACTTTGACTAATACTTCCCTATTTCTTTCCACAGACCCTGGCAACCACCGTTTTACCATCTGCTTCCACATGTTTGACTATTTTAGACTCCATGTATAAGTGAGATCATGTATTTTTTTTCTGTGTCTGCCTTATTTCACTTAGCTTAATGTACTCCAGTTTCATCTGTGTTGTTGCAAATGGCAGGATTTCCTTCTTTTTAAAGACTGAATACTATTCCATTGTATGTATGTGCATTTTCTTTATCCACTCATCTGTCAATGAACATTTAGGTTGCTTCCATGTATTGGCTATTGTGAGTAATACTGCAATGAACATGGGAGTGTGGATATCTTCTTGAGATCCAGATTTCATTTCCTTTGGATGAATACACAGTAGTGGAATTGCTGGATCATATGGTAGTTTGATTTTTAATTTTTTTGAGGAACCACCATATTGTTTTCCATAATGGCTGTACTAATTTACATTCCTGCCAAAGTGTGCAAGGGTTCTCTTTTCTCCACCTCTTTGCCAACACTTGTCATCTTTTGTCTTTTTGATAATAACCATTCTAACAGGTATGAGGTGATATATCATTGGTTTTGATTTGCCTTTCTGTGGTGGCCCCCAAGCTGTAAGCTTATTCAGCTTTCTGCTTTCTGGAGAACTGCTTGTCTCTTTCTTGGTATGCACCCCTGATGCTGCGGTATTGAGCGTAAAAAAAGGAAAATGGTTTGCGGCCAGTTTCGTTCCAGGTGCCTGCTCTGGATCTAAGAGCCCCTGGTTGTTCCCCAGAAGAAGGACGTGCTGCCCTGAGGGGGAAGTCTGTATCTCCAAAGAATGGCCCATAAGGCATGCTGACGCATAGATAGTGGCGCATAGATAGTGGCGCATAGATAGTGGCGACAGAATTATGTGGAAATACAAGGTTTACTGATTTATTGTCTGATACTCGTTCCGTACTAAACCTATATATACATTCATGCTCTTTGAATAAACTTGCCTTGCAACCATCAGTTGTCTTGGCCCTTCTGACCCCATACTGGTGCTTTTCAGTTCCTTACCCCTCACCGCCAGGAACTTCTAGCTTTCTGCAGCCGGTCTGCGGCACCTTTCCCTAATGATTATTGATATCGAGCACCATTTTTAATGTACCTATTGGCCATTTGTATGTCTTCTCTGGAGAAATGTCTATTAAGATTCTTCACCCATTTTTTTATGGCAGTGGGAAAATTAAGAGGGAAATAGGGGGAGTTCAGTGTGGCTACAAAGATCCCTGCAACTGTTTTGCGGCTGCATATCTGCAGGGTGA
Organism: Balaenoptera acutorostrata; assembly: GCF_949987535.1. Classification (NCBI taxonomy): domain Eukaryota; kingdom Metazoa; phylum Chordata; class Mammalia; order Artiodactyla; family Balaenopteridae; genus Balaenoptera; species Balaenoptera acutorostrata. The sequence goes on along the minus strand of NC_080068.1, from coordinate 131,196,586 downwards.
ACATCAGTGGTTTACGGTTGTCCCTTTGTTGCACAAACAACCTAATAGCTGCATGAATAAAACTAAAAATAAAAATAAAAATTTCAATATATTCTCTCCTTTGTCATTTGTCAGAACATAACCTATTCTAGGCCTTGTGTGAACTCTGGGAATTATTTAGCTTTGAGATACCTAGTAGTTTTTCATTGCCCAGCAACACAGAGTCTCACTTGTATATACAGAAAAGCTTAGTATTCAGGCAAAGACTCAAGAAAATCCTTGTACAGAATTCTGGAGCTCCTTCTGTACATAGCTCCCTTCTCTCTGGAACAATGCCCCACAAATTCCAGCTGTCTCAGCCTACTTAATTCCAATCTCTGTCCCCTCAACCCAGTGAAACTGCTATACTCTGCTTGGGTTTCCTCTCCCTACAACATGGTTCACTCTTTGTCTCCAAGAAGGAAGTCTGGGCAATCAAAGGTCATCTTGTTTGTTTCTCTTCTTTCAGTGGTTGCAATCCTAGCTTGTAGTTTGTTTTCTGGAATCACTTCAGGTACCAGATACTCTCTCAATGTTCAGTTAGAAAAATAGATACAATCTAGGTATTTCAAATAGGAATGGCTTTAATACAGGAAAATACATGACTACTAAACAATTGGAAATCCTGAAAGAATAATGTCCAGGAAGGCCACCAGTAGATTTAAGCTTTGTTATTAGCTTTGAGAAAGGTAGGAATTTGCAGAACTATAGGAAACTGCAGACAATAAATGTAGGCACCTCCACCACAAAGACAGGTGACTTGCAGAAAAAAGCCTGAAGGTCACTGCAAAATTTCACGTCTGCTAAAGCCCATGCCTTTTCCTCCCACTGCCAGGGGAGCAAAAATATGGTATCTTTTTCTCATCTACCTTCTATATATTACAGGAATGCTCTTTGTTGGAGGATAGAAGGGAGAGCATAGAAAGAGGGCGATGTTGAGTTTCCAACAGATAATCGGCACAAATAGAACACTTGATTCAGAGCCAAAAGTGTCTGTTCAAATCTTTGATCTGCCACAGTTATCTGCATGACCAAGTCAAGTCACATAACCTCCAGTGTCAGGGATACCCAAGACCATCCTCAGCCTCAATAAATTCCTAAAGGACTCCCAGAACTCAGGAAAGCTGTTATATTCATATATGGTTTATCATGGGGAAACAGAACATACTAAAGTCAGCAAAGGGGAAAGTGCATAGGGAGGAGTCCCAGAAAAACCAGGTATAAACATCCATTTGTCCTCTCCCCAATGGAGTCACATGGACAGTGCTTCATTATCTCAGCAACAATGTGTGGCAATGCATGTGAAGTGTTGCCAACCAGGGAAACTCACTCAAATCCTGCTGTCCAGAGATTTTATTGGGTGTCAGTCACATAGGATACAACATCTGTATGACTGAACTCAGCCTCTCAGACAACAACCTCCCAGAGGTCAAATTGCCAGAGTGGCCTAAATCTTCAGGCATACAAAAACGGTTATTCACCAAAAATCATATTGTTGGTGTAACCTGTCTGATGTGGTGTAGGACCCTCAGGCCTACAAAGACACTCATAGCAGGTAGGATTCTCCAAAGGCTCAGAGGTCATCCCCCACGAGCCAACAGACTTAGGAAATGCACAGCAGGTCAGTCCTGCTGGTACCCCCTTTCCTGCACACCTCCCTGAGCTTAGGTTCACTATTTATAAAATGAGGCTTGTTGTGACTGTAAATGGGATCTTGTATATAGAAAGTGCCTGGCATATAACTGATAAGGAATTTATACATATTGGTACAGTCCAAAAAAAGAAAAAGGACTTTAGCCTTTCCAACATCAAAATATCTGCATGGTTTTACATATTAAACAGATAATTAATTGATTTTTGCCATACAATATTGTTTCTTCAGGGTGATTATCCAGAAGTATTGGGACGTAATAGAAATCGTCTACAGGTATGCCATTTATACTCATTAAATACTTAGGGGTAGGTTCACATCATGTGTAGGTTGTGCTCTGCACAAGTACCTAGCTGATGTGGCAAGTCAGGGAATAAAGGCAGCCCAATTTTTGCTTGCCAAGCTATATGCCACAAGCTCTATCTTCCTAGGAACAGCTTTTTTCAAATTTCACACATAGCCCTGTTAGAGCATTCTAAATATTTACCGTAGGAATTCTAATTACCATTTTATTGAATACAAGATGTATAACACACCAAATGAAACAATGTGTTCTGTGATGCATTGAAACACTTTGATTTAAAATAGGAATAAGCAGTTGATATTCTTCCAGAAAAAGAAAAAATGTGCTGTGAAAATATTCTACACACACCACACCACTTCCAAAAGCTACAAAGAAGAGATGTTGCTCAGATCCTCTGCTGTTTATTTTAGCATTAAAGCCATTAGCTCTGGTTATTAGATTCTCACAGGAGATGGGAAGGATTACCACTAATCGTAGGCACTATAAATTACCATGTATGTTGATGACATTTTAATGTTCATGACAAATCCAGACAAATCTTGGTAGGCTTTGTTGGATTTACTGGATTAATTTATATAATTGTCAGAATATAAAATTAACTATGAAAATCTGGCCTGACACCAATGAATGACTTTTGCCTAAAGCAACTGATCACTTACCGGCCTTTCCCTCAGAAAGTACTGAGGATACAATAAAATATCAAGGACTCCGTAATCTTAGCAAAATCATAAATACTGAAAATAAAACCAGGCAAAGGTTTACAAACATCAATTTCCTGGCAGATATTTGCCAGCATTTCCTGTTTTTTCCTCCTATATTCTCCTTTCTTTTTGTCTCTCCTACAGGTGTTAGTCTAGGCTTTTCTTACCTGAACACAATCTATCTTCTCAAAAATATCTGTCTTCATAGGGCAGGTCATGAACAATGGAGTGGCAATTTCTATAAGCTTCCCCATCTCAAGGATAAGGTTAGAGTGTGTAAAAGGGAAAGAAGAATGAAAATAAGGAGCCATATTTCAGTCAGCAGAGGACTTTTCTTTTGGTTTCCTTGGTTTCTAAACCAAATGACCTGGGAACTAAAATCATCAATTTGTTCCAGTTTTCTAGTTCTCTCCAACTCTTCCCAACCCAGCCCACTATCCAGGAATATTTGATCCAGCAGAGTGAGATTCCACTGCATGGAAAATGTAAACTGTCAACAAGTATTCAATTCTTTTATTTTAAAATCATATTTGAGAAGTATGACTGATACTATTAATTGACTCAATCTCATGATCTTCTCTTCTTTTGATGCAGAATCAAGATCTGACTTGGGGCAGTAGTCCCCAGATTCCACTGAAGCCAGGCGTATCTAAATGATTATAAGGGGACTTTCCTGGTGGTCCAGTGGCTAAGACTCTGCGCTCCCAATGCAGGGTGCCCGGGTTTGATCCCTGGTCAGGGAACTAGATCCCACATGCACGCTGAAACTAAGAGTTCGCATGCCGCACCTAAAGATCCCCCATGCCACAACTAAGACCCTTCGCAGCCAAATAAATAAATATTTTAAAAATAAATAAATAAATGGTTATAAGGTGTAAACTGAGAATTCTGGGAGTTATGATTTCCTGATGCAGACAGTGGCCCTGTCTGCTTATTCCTTCCTTCTTCCTGCCTGGGACCCAGACAGGATTCTGGAGGTGTAGCAATCAGCTTGCAACCAAAATTTCTGTCATTCTACATACTAAGAATGACAGAGCCTGTTCAAACTCTGTATGTAGTAGGGTTTTCTATTATTTGCAGCCAAACACCCTCTTAACTGATGGGAGCAACATCTCTGTTTATGTCTCACACAGAGAAGATATTACACTCAGCATCTTTAATATGGCAGTAAAGCAGTCCATTTCCATGACAGCACTATGTCGCCATAATTGTCAGACAAATTAAAATGTGGTTAATTGTTACATAATGTTCCCTATAAATATAGTGCCATTTGATGTTTATGGTAAAAACAAAGCCATCAAGATGATTGAGTGTAGGCACAAAAACATCCCTAGAAGAGATAAAATCATTATCATTAAGTCGTGCCTCATCAGAAAAGCGCTGTTGCTAGTTCAGTCGTAGTTTATGGTGAGCATTGCAATGGGAGGGCAAGAGGAGAGGGCCGGCAGATTAATTACCAGACTAATTGACTGGCTTTTAAATCCATTTCGATAAGTCTCCAAATATGGCTTTTATTAATACCAAGTGCAAGCTCAGTGTTATCACAAAGAAAGCACTGCTGTACAGTGTAGAATCATAGCACACACAAGAAATTTTGACAAGCACCGGAAAACATTCTGTGGTAGAAAAGAAAATATTTATCTAGCTTCTCACACAGTAAAGAATATCTTATTTACTCTTCTCAAGAGGGTAGATGATTTTTACACCGAGTGAGAAAAGGGACTGCTAAACACGGTAATCATGACATTCATCTGTTTCTCACCAATCAATATTTGTTCGAAATCTCCCCACAATCACACTGCATGTGAATTAGGGAATGCCAAAATTGCTACAACCTGGCATAATTGTTAGTGTCTGGTGACTGTGATCCAAGCTCCAGTGTTTGCGTGGATCCCTTCACAGAGTGGACAGCCATTGCTCACAAGACAAAGTGGGGCTGGCGTCTGCACGCTATATCGGCACAAACGGTCGACAACACTTGCTACACACCCAGCTGTCTCATGCAAGGCAAAATGCTTCAATTACGAAGACATTATAAAAGGAACCGCTGATAACCGGTAGAGTTATCAAGGGTATCCATCCGCGCCAAAATAAACATCATATTGTTAATTGTGGTTGACATGCACTTTGCAAAAACACTTTAAGTTATTTGTATTACTAACAGCCATCTGAGGTCTTACTTTATCTCATTAAATCTGCTGCAGTTTTCTGAATGAATTTTTATGGACACATTTACGAAAACAATTAGAAGTGCAAATAAAGAATTCCCTAAAGGCCCACTCATCTTGTGTGATCGGGGCACTGGGTAAACCAAGCCCTTTGAAAAGCTCAGGCATTTTCTCCCATCTCCTCCTCACCATGATGATAAACCAATCTAGTAAAGAAGAAGTGCAATTGACATCTGAATTATCTCCTTGGAGAGACATCATGCAACATTAAAAATTAATCTCTTTACCTTTTGGTGTTCCCCGAACTCCTCTCTCTCTTCAGTCTGTAAGAGTTCTCTTTTCAGGTAGAAGTAACAAAATTTTCAGGAAGACACTATGATCCTTTTCCTCTACAAGTAAACTATTTTTGAGTTTTCATCATCATTCAGGTCCTTCTTTACCATTATTATAGGTACTTGAATTATATGTATATATGGTATTTATGTACATTCAAAAAACTATTGTCAGTGTTCTCAGAAAGCAGGACCTGTTTATAAATATGCTCAATATAAGTGGAAAAATAAGAGTTGAGTATACAAGACTAGTCCCAAGCATGACACAGAATCTGTCACCAGCTCTACCCTCAAGAGAGAGGAGGGCTTCCCTGGTGGCGCAGTGGTTGAGAATCTGCCTGCTAATGCAGGGGACACGGGTTCGAGCCCTGGTCTGGGAAGATCCCACATGCCACGGAGCACCTGGGCCCGTGAGCCACAACTACTGAGCCTGCGCGTCTGGAGCCTGTGCCCCGCAACGGGAGGGGCCGCGACAGTGAAAGGCCCGCGCATCGCGATGAAGAGCGGTCCCCGCACCGCGATGAAGAGTGGCCCCCACTTGCCGTAACCAGAGAAAGCCCTCGCACGAACCGAAGACCCAACACAGCCAAAAATAAATATATAAATAAATAAAAAGTAGCTATAAAATTTAAAAAAAAAAAAAAAAAAAGAGAGAGGAGACAGGTACAAAAATAACGATAATACACATAGAAATTGATCTATCATAAGAGAAGTAAAAATGAATCAATAAAGGAACTCGAGGGGAGACTCTTCCTAGCGGAGATACCAGGGAAGGATTCACATAGAGGGCCCACATGAAAGGGTGCAGCAAAAAGGCTGGTAGAGGGCACGGTGGGAATGAGAGGAGAAAGGTGGAGAAACAAGGGATAATACAGACTGATTTCTCATGAAACGTCAGAGGCATGTTCCAATTAAATAAATGAATCACATGAAAGTCACTGGCCCGCAACAGGGAGTCCTACACACGTCAGCAAATAGAAATCTGAACACAAAGTAGGGTAAACTACAGTAAGGCTAGTCTCAGAGGTCCTTGGAAGCCAGTCTAAGAAACTGAAGCTTTATTTGGTGGATAATTATGACAATATTTATGATACTCTAATGGGTGCCTCACAAAGGCTAGAATTACAGTCTGGAAAGAGCTTCTAAGACAAATCACAGATGAATGGATCAGGCTGATTGTCCAAAGTCTCCAGTATACAGTGCAGAACTCTCATCCATCTGATGTCTTTTTCTCAACCAATCCTGCAAGAGGCCTGGTATTTACTCTCCTCCAGAAAAGAACTATGTATAATCAAGCAATACAACTCCAAGTCAAGAGGATCACTGGTTTTACCTTCCATTCATGCCAATTTTGAGTTTAGACTGAAGCTTTCTCCGTACTCTTTGTGAGTCTTCAAAGTTCCTGACTTCTTTAAACATCTGTGCCTACATGTAATAATTTCCCAAGTTTCCCCATAGTTTTCCAGCAAATAGGAGAGATAATAAATAAGAGGTTTTCACACAGCAGGGAGACTAAACTACATCAATAAAGTTAAATTACAAATAATCTACAAGAATATATATATTACATATATATATTTGTTCAACACAATGCTAATTCAATTTCCTTAAACACTTGACAAGACCTATTTTCTGCGAGACTTCTTGCTAACAGGCCCTCAGTCACATTAAGTGCTCACAAAGTGCATGGAAGTTGTATTTTATCATACAGCCCTAATTGAGCTGTCTAGGTTAAAGAAGCTGAATGTTAAGGAAGTGTTTATTACACAAGCACACTTAATCTGAAGCTGGAAAGAAACATTTCCGTAGCATCGGGTGTAATGTATCCTGAAAAAGGCAAGAAAAAAGGCCTTTTATCAACCTCTCATTTCAGTGAATTATGTTTATGGAGTCCTTCTACTGCTATGAATCTGGTTTCACTCCAACGTGAAGAGGAGTTAAGTCCCAAATCCCTCTCAGCTGAATCTCATTATGTTCCTTGTCCCTTGTCCTCCATCAAGACACATGTCTTCACTCTCCATACAGTGGAGTCACAGTCATTTACACCTGCTCTTACTTATAGCAGCCATTTATTTATAGCAAGGCAAACAAAGTGTAAATCTAGGTATCTAGAGACATTTATTAGTTCAAATATTTGTTTCAGTTAACTTGCCATTGGAGAATTAGTTATTATTTTCTTTATCTTTTTAATCTTTTGGGTTTTTTTTCAGTTGTTGGGAGAAATGGAGGAGAGTCTTCATTTTGCTAAATTGACATTTTCCTCTTCTTTGATACTTTTGAACCTGAATATCAGGGTAATGACAACAGCCAATGAAATTCAGTATATCTACATTAAACAAGGGAAGCAGAATTAAAAATTTTTCTACTTTTCATTTTGTTCGACACTAAAACATCAAAGAGTAAGCTCATCAAAATCGACAGTATTGATTAAATCAAGCTATTCACCTTCATCTTCTTAACAAAGGAGATATTCTGCATGAACAGATTATAGTGTTGTTTTCATAATCTAAATTTATTTTAAAATATAGTAAACAAAAACTTACAGAGTTTAATTTTAAATACTTTATGTGATTGTTTGCCATCTAGAAAATAAATTTCCAAGAACGACAAGTAAATTCAACTAACAAGATTAATAAAATATAGTGATGAAAAAATCATTCTTCCCAATGTGAAAAATATCTAGCTCTCATGTGGTATGCAATAGTGCTGAGTAATTAATTAATTAATTCAGCAAACATTTATTGACAGCTGACTATGCTTCAAATACTCTTCTGGGTATTAGTTGTACCACAGTAAACAAACCCCCCCCCAAATTCCTATGTTCATTGAGCTTACATTCCAGCCATTGAGAACCATTCAGTAAAACAAGGAATAAGAAATAAGAAAAAAAGTTACATAACTACCAAGAAATGGTTAATTTTTTTAGTGTATACACTTTGATAAGGTAGACTACAAATATTCCAAATGGAATTTGTCCAGAATACGAAAGTCACAACCTCCTTATCCTATGACATAATAGACTCTTCCCAAAGCCATCTCTTCCTGAAAACCCTTGAAGAGGGACCACTGTTTCTGCAGAGACCTAAAATAGTGTCGTCTTGATTCCAGGGACTACAATTAGAATATATTAGAACACAAACAGGATTTCATTTATTTTAACAAAAAGATTGTTCAAGTATAGTAGAAGAAAATGCAGTTCAAAAGTTAGTGATCACACTATCAAAAGTTGGGATTCAAAGTCACAGGCAACTCTCCAAAGCTCTTCCCACAACACCTGGCTGTGGCAGGACGTAGCAGACTAGGAGAGTGTGATGGAAACTCAAACACAACTCCTGACACAGACATTTCTTAAAACACATCAAAATTATGTAACCATTAAGGAAAGTGACCAACCACCAAACAATAGGTTTTTCCTACCATGTTCAAATTTATAAAGATCCAAAGCAATAATAAATACACTCTTGAAGTTTAAACAACAAAACATTTTTTTTTGAAGCAACAAAAATGGTTTATTGTACACCATTTTCAGATGCTGGATAGACAGAACTGGTGAGTGGGGAGAGGATTATTAGTGGAGAACTCCTGGCTGCTCTCCACACATATGCTAAACTTTCTTACCTTTGCTCAGAGTTCTACAAAATTTCTATAACTCCATATATTCAGATCTTACCCTTCTATCATTGTCAGCAGGGAGGCAGTCTTTTTCTATCCTTCCAGTCTGCTCTCCTTGATTATGGCTTCGTGGGACAACCGATTTTTCTTGTGGTAGCAGGAGTCCTGCCAGTAGCAACTGAGGCTGAATGTTTCTTTGTTCTCATCCTAGAGCAGAAAGAGAGTGGCTTCTTCCCAAAAGTCCCAACACACTTTATCCCTCTTATTGGTCCAAATTAGCATGGGCCTATTCATCTCTGAACGAACCCCTGACAAAGGGCCTGGAACAACCACAGTCAGTTTACACAGATCATCTGAGGTGCAGTGGGTACCAGAGAATTAGCCACAGTGTCCATTACACCACCTCCCAAAGCCCAAGACAATTAACTCTTTTGCAAAGTTTCCTCCTCCTTTTTCTCTCCTCTCTCTACTCTTAGGCTAGAAGTAACTTTTCACTGCCCAGACCTCTGATAATGTGTCTTTTGTACTCTTTTAAGGTGCTTCTCAATCTTGTGCCTTATTATGGTTATTGAGTTGTAATCCAAATGTGTCCTGGGATCCTTAGGGCAGCCTCTATTTATATTCCATGTTGACTTGAGGCCAGACTCAGTACTCTTCACGTACCTATCCTTACAATTCCCCCCAAAATACCCAACTCCAAAAGGATTGGCAGTGAGTAATGTCAATTTATTTATGATTCACAGAAAGAAAAGGAAAATGATTCACCTCATATGTTTCATACCACACAGCAGGCCTTTCGGACCTGGCCTAAGGCCTGCTAAGTATGGCTCCCATGAACTCTCTGCCAGGTAGCCTCTTTGCACTGTCTCCAAAACCCTTATGCTCATGATTCTATGTGACTAACTCCTGTCCAGCGGTTTAAAGCAGGAGACAGATTCAGCAGGGATTCTGCCTGGACATGATTGCCCTCATAGTCACTCTTCGTTGCTTTCTTCCCCCACATGTTTACCATGGGGGAAGTAGAATGGACAATTTCCTCACTCTGAAAGTCATAGTGTATTAGTTTCCTGCTTATCTCTGCCTGTCCCCCCTGCTTCTGTCCTAAATAACAATAAATATAACAATAAGAGTAAATATAATGCTTGCCCTGATGTCCTTTGACTGTAGCCTAACAAAATGTTCCATTAGACTTGCCTATTCCTTGCAAAAGTCTTCTAGTTATGCCCACCACTTTATCTCCAGCTGTACTGGTGGGTGGAGAGCAGAGGTAATAATTATTTTCTGGTGCATTTGTACATTCCTTCTCTTTCTACAAGAGTATAAGATCTTTGAGGGCAGACTCAATTTCTTACAGATCTTGTATACCACACCCCACTCTCTCAGTTAACATTAGATAAGAGAGAAGGCAATTATATATGTGCAAAAGTTACTAAAGGAATCTTAAGGTCTATTGTACTTCTCCCTACTTACTCTATAATGCTCAGCCCTTATAGCTGCCAGCTAGAACTCTTCCAATCTGGGTCCAGCATCAAATGAGCTGGAACATAATCGGTTTTTATTGACTTAAAAGACCAGAGGTCTTCATATAACTTCCCCACCTTATATGTCCTTTGCCAACATCATTGAGCTTTTAGGAAGGAGATCTAATATAAAAACTTAGAAAGGTTCTCAGAGAAGATACTGAAAAGGTCACTGCTTACTCCATCTTAGGGAAGTTTCACTTTTATTTTATTTATTTATTTATTTATTTATTTATTAAAATTGTTGTAATCCAGTTTTTTTTTTCTTTTTTTTCGCCTAGTCTTTTAACTGCTAAATTTATCTACATTCTCCTTATTCTTAGAGATATCTCTTAGTTTTTCCCTGGGTTTTTTTTTTTTTTTTTTTTTTTTTTTTAAGGGAAAGGCAAGTGTTTGGGGTTTTTGTTTTGTTTTGTTTTTTAATCTTTGGGTTTATTTTGTTTATTTATTTTTGGCTGTGTTGGGTCTTCGTTTCTGTGCGAGGGCTTTCTCTAGTTGTGGCAAGCGGGGGCCACTCTTCATCGCGGTGCGCGGGCCTCTCACTATCGCGGCCTCTCTTGTTGCGGAGCACAGGCTCCAGACGTGCAGGCTCAGTAATTGTGGCTCACGGGCCCAGTTGCTCCGCGGCACGTGGGATCTTCCCAGACCAGGGCTCGAACCCGTGTCCCCTGCATTGGCAGGCAGATTCTCAACCACTGCGCCACCAGGGAAGCCCGGAAGTTTCACTTTTAAAGGCTAAAATACCACTAGAATGAGATTCTATGGGGCACGAGGGGCAAAACCTCACTGCTAAAAGTCACTGTGTAAGGTTTCTTGCTTGCCTCGGTCTGGCCCTTACCTTCAGCCTTAAATAACAATAAAAATAACAACAATAATGATAACAACAACAATAACAGTATCTACCATTTATTATTTACTATGTGCCGGTCACTGTCCTAAGTATTTTTCACACATTACTGAATGTAATTGCAATGCTACCAAATTTAAGTTCATTGCAGATAGGTATGGTTAATCTCATTATATATGTTAGGAAATTGAAGCGCAGAGAAAATACTTGTCCAAGACACTAAATGGAACAAGACTGAAATCCAGCTCTGAATAATTTTGCTCCATTCTCTAGAGAATTGTAATCAGTGAGCTCCAGTCTGAGTGTCTGGATACAGGTTGCTGTCTCCTTCCTTGGTGAGAAGTCAGCCTGGAATAAACCTTGCCCCCTGGGTTGCAGTCACTCTATATCAGTCTCATTATGTGTGGTGTTTAAATAGATCTACCTGACTTGACTTCTGCCTTGGCTTTGATCTGGTTTTCTCTGGGATCAATAATGGAGTGAGTTGAATCAGGACCTATAACCTTGATCCCCTCCTCCAGCGCCCCAGACTAGAGTCTGCTTCCCATATCACCTCAGTCACAAACTTGTCTCTGAATTACACTGAATGACCCTGAAAATCTCCGGGGCTGGAAAACTCACTTCTGGAGTGTGCTTGTATCCGAAAACAAGTTTAAGGGACAGAGGGCATAGGCCTCCTGGAGCTGTCAGAGATATTCTACCTTTTCATGGATTGAAAAACATAAACCTTAAAGGAAATCAGGGTGAGAGGACTGAAGTTATGAGGAAACCCATAAAAACCCTTACATCCACAACAAAAAACCCAACATGCAAACAAATATAATACCAATGGTATTTTACACACCTAAAATTAGCAATAATGGGCAAAATACAATCACCATCTATTTATAACATCTTATTCATAATAATATTATGTTTTAATTTTTAAGTTTTCCCTCCTCTGCAGTTTTTTGTTATTTATGTAATTCATTTTGAATGGACTACTTAACTCAAGGAAAAGACATATGTCATGCAAAAACAAGCACTTTTTTTAGATTTATCTCATCTCCTTAAAAAATAAACAATCATGGAGACAGCAAATGTCATAATAAATGTTAACATTTATTGACTGCTCAGTACATGCTTGGCATTTTTATTGTTTTTGTTGTCAAATTAGAGATGAAGAAAATAAGGTCAGTAATATCCTAACAAAGAGTATGTGGCATGTGGGAAGCAAAAGACAGCGTTTAATAAGCTGGAGTCCCTGGAGATCTTGAAATTCCATCTTATCTAGGAAGTTTATAATGTTGTAACCAAAGTTACAAGGAAACCTAGAGCCTTTAAGGAAAAGGGATGAAATAAGCCCTGAGAAGATACAGGATGTGCAAGCAGAATTTGAGGTTGCATCTCAGGTTGCCGAAAGATGCAGAGGGGACACTGACTTCTCTTTTGTGGGCAGAATGCACATAGCACTGACAGAGGCATGAGTCAGATAGATTCAGCAAGAACCGTTTTGACTTGGTACCAAGATGACTTCTCCAGGAACTCGGGATACTCTCAAAAGAAATTACACCTCCTGAGATCTCAGGAGAAATTCAGATGAAATTTATTTTAAAAGGACAAGGCTCCCAAGAGTTGGGGAAAATCTTAAACAAAGGAAACCACAAAGAATCATATTGATGTATATCAAGTCTATGCCTAACTAAAGAAACAATTCGAAAGTGTTCCTGTGAATTACCTAACTTGTGTGTGACTTGACCCCGTACAGAAATGTTCTCGTGCCTTAGTGAGGTTGGTGAGGTTGTATTTATGTTACATATTCTCCTCCACAGCAGATAAAAGCAAAAAGAAAAAGGAAACTTGAATCCTAGGCATGAATGCTAGAATGGTAGACTATCATACAATAGAAGTGCAGAGTTAGTGTGGAGAAACAGAAACTGGGAAAGCCAGGAATTCACCCCAGTTGAGAAGTTGTGAGCTAAATGGTGAGTTAGGCAGAAGGCAGGCAGGCAGGAGTCCAGAGGAACTAGTGTCAAAGGGCAGGCGAGAGCAGCGTGTTTGGTAGGAATTGGGCAGACACAGGGAAGGCAGAGCCTCTCAGCTCCCAGAGATTGGGCAAACACAGGTCAGAAACCAAGCAGGCAGGCCAAAAGCAGAAGGCATAATTATCCCAGAGCAAAGGAAAGCAGATGGCTGGAGCCCTGGATAGGCAGTGTAGGACCAGGAGTTCCACAGAGACTGAAGGGACAGGGCAAAGAGGGTGGTAAAACAGGTTTATAGGCATGTAGAAATTTATGAGGTATCTGTGCCTGTTTATGCACAGAAGTAGCAGAAACTGAATATTGATCCTAATAACATAACCCATTTAACACTGAATTCTGAAGTTTTCTCTTTTCGCATAACTGGATATACTACTTAGTAAATGCAAACATTATACTGACTGTCCATTTTCTTCTTTTTCAAATGACCAATGATTCAAAACATTAGTTTGAGAAAGTTTTCTGCTGCTTCCTAAGGGATCACTGATATTTCTCAAAACTAAATTGTCACAGTCAGATGTCAACAATGGTGGTCATGACCAAACACTCCTGAGATTCTAAACTTTTTCCACTACACTCTCTTTCATCATATTTATACATAATTCTCGAATGCATAATATCTGCACCTACTCACTTAATGTGGGGATGAAAATGGCTGAAGAGAAATTAATATAGTCATGGTTTTCATGGACAAGCTAGAATAAAATACGTTCCTACTGAAGACACAAAACGAGAAGGAGCCATTTGAGCTTTGCTCTGAAGGATTTATTTAAATATTTTAAATGTCAGCATAACACAGAGAAAAGGCTCTTAAACCAGAAATCAGAGATGTGTGGTCTATTCTCTGCTGTGCCCCTAAATCACTATTTTTACTAACCTCTTGATCATAGGTTCTTTATTTTTAAAATGACAAAGATTATTTCTTTAGCTTTAAAATTCTATGTTTCTAAGAAAGATTCTTCTAAGCATTCTAGGGGCTAATGATTAGAATGTGTTAACCATAAAGGCTATAGGATATCTTTCTCTGAAAGTCTTTAAATATAAATTAGAAAATTCTAGATGGAATAAAGACATATGTAAAATCATAAAAATATAGAAGGACTAGAAGAAATACAGTCATATTTTAGGCTAATTTTATAGTGAGGAAATATTTTCTAAACATGACACAAAAACATAAAGAAAAAAATAAATTTAACAATATGAAAATTATAAACTTCTATACAACAAAGTATGATACAATATGACATAACCAAAGTTAAAAACAAACTAATAAATATGCAACACTGATCACAGGTGAAAAGTTGATTTCCCTGATATAAAAAAGGATCTTACAAATCAATAAGAAAAATGATGCAACCATCACCACTGAAAAATGGCAAAAAAAACCCAAAAAAGCTAGAAATGCTTAGAAGAAACATAAATGTCACTAAACATATAAAAAGATGTTCAACTTCACTGATAGTTGGAAACATTTAAATTAAAAAATAGAGGTACAATTTTTCACCTCTCTGATTGCCAAGTTTTAAAAATAGCGTCACCAGTATTTGTTGAGAATGTGAAGAAACAAGTACTCTCATACACTTCTGGTTAGAGTATAAACTAATATAACTTTTTCAAGAGTGATCTGGCAATATGTATTACAATTTTAAATGTGTATACCTTTCTCTCCTCAATTCCCTTAGCAGAATTTATCTTATAGAAATACTTGAATGAGTTTTAAAAAATGAGCATTATAGAACTGTTGAGAAGGGTGAAAGTTAGAAAAAATTCAAATATCTACCAGTAAGAAGCAGGTTATATAAATCACATTTCTTCTGTTCAATGGAAAACTATGCAGTCATTGGGCAAAAAAGGACATTTCTGCATTGCTTATACTTTTTTAACTTGTTCATATTGATTTTACAATACTAAGAATAACAAAAGAGATGATGCTACATAGATATTCTCTCTGATTGTAGAACTTAAGAATAATTCCACTGATTCATTTACACATTTATTTATTCAACAAATATTTTTGTGTACCTATTGCATTGTTGCAATGCCCCATTAGAAAATTGGGTAAATATCTTCTCAAGTTCCCTTCTAGCTCTTTTTGTCAGTTTCCTTTCTCAAATACAGTGAAGATGGTGTTTGTTAGTATTTAAGACAACTTGAGAAGTTGACATATCTGATATAACAGCGGAAATAATCTTCCTTCTAAAAACCAACAGACAGCAGCAAGAAAGGTAGAACAGTTAAAGGGTGGTTGTGACAGTTGTTTACGGAGTTGGCTGGGAATGCCAGAGGGTTGTTTCTTACTGCTGTCACAGTACTCATGCTGCTTTTTTGCTGGGCATGAAGGGTCTTGGAAGAAGAAAGCCACTGCCTCACCGTGTTTATTTGGTCTTAAAAATCTCAGTTCTTTCTCTCATGATGTAACTTAAGAGGAGAAGATAAAAAGGGAGATTTTCTGCAACATCACGAATTAACATTCGTAACAGAGAAATTTGACAGGACTGAAAATCAACCAGTACGCGCTGGTTCCACTGAAAATGTGAGCATATTGAAATTTTTTCTTAATGGTTGGTAGGAAGCCCCTGCCCTGAAGCCTACCAGAGCTGCTCACAGACTTGGCTGCCCAGCCGTCTCCCAGGATTCCCAGACCTCCCCATGATACAGCCAGTAAGGGCCTAATGCCTGTCGCGGCAGACATCCAGGATCTTGCTCCAGGGCATGCCTGGTGTCCATTCTGAAAGGTCAGGGTCAGTCCTCACCAGTTGTTGAATGTTTTGAATATCACCTTGGGGAATCATATATATATATTTCCACTTCTTCCTTCTAACAAATGGGGTAGCTGTTGCCTTTGAGGGTACTCAGAAACCTCCTGGGTGGTCACCGTCCTCACCATCTTCACCACTGGGCTACCTCACTTTGGTATTGGCAAATCCCAAGATCCTCAGTCATGAACACCCTCACACCACCCTACTTCCACTACTGGGTCATGCCCGCTCTGCACCTGTCATCCCACAGCTACACATGCAAGGCAATGATCACTGACTCCCCATAGCTTTGACTGAAGCTTTGGATCTCCCTATTTTGTGCTATTAAGGGCCAAGTTCTGGGTTTCATTATCTGTTTCATAAAATTAACGTTCATTTCTGCTATCTTACTTAGTATTTTACATCACTGACTTTTCTGTTCTATTCCTATTCTTTTCAGTTTTCAGTATACTTTTGGACATTTTACTCCCTATATTCACTTTCTTAACCTATTAGGACTCCCTTTACATCTCTGATCTGGCCTCTCATTAAAATTCAGAATCCACACCAGGTTTCTGCTTTGATTGACTGAGTGATTCTTCTCTGTGCCCATGTTTGGCAGGCATTTAACACTAATTAAAGATTTCTCTGATCTGTTCATAGGGCTCTTGGATAATCAACAAGAAGTCACTTTGATTGATAGTCACTGTCACAAAAATAGGAAGGCAGCACCTCTGAACAAATTTCCATGAAGAAATATTCAGTGGATGCAATGTTCCAAAGGAATGTCTGGACATATTTAACCACAAAGCAGGGTTTGTTTTTAAAGGACAACATGAGCTTTTACTGTCTGGCAACCATAGCAAAGTAAAGCCTGGAATAGGAATTCTGAATGTCCCCGAGGCCTGAAAAAGCCCCTGAGGTTCCCTTTCTCCTCCTCATTAGCTGGAACTCTTTGACAGTATGAAGGATCAACTAGAAATCTATAGCAATAAAGCTGGTGGTGAGGCCATCCTGGTAGGTGAGAAATTAAGACAGGAAGTGAATCCTGTGGGCTTTAAAATAATGAGGAGAAATGGCAAAACCAACAGCAGTGGGTAAAGGGCATGAACAACTAAAGAGTCTCCATGGGTCATCATTGGAAAACATATTATTTCAGTATATGTTCTCTTGATTTAGTGCCTGCTGCCTGAGGTCTGTGGTACGACTAAAGCTAATAAATCATCGCTCTGGATGACAGCCTGAGCACCTGTGTTTTATCATACAGCGGGAAACCTTGTAAATTACCAAGAGGAGCAACTAGTGACCATGCAGCAGAGCTATGAGAATCAGTCAAAGCCTCAGTCCATTAAGCCCATTTCATTTTATTTGCAGGTACATTAAAAGAAATAGGGAGCACTGCAAAAAAGATGAGCCCTAGCCTTTTGATTAGTGTTTAATGAGAACCACACAGGGCCGCTGGAGCAGACTCCTAATGGCCTACAGATGGAACATGTCCACAGTGGGACCCCACCTGCTTCTATCTGCCCATTGGCTATGCTGCAATTTTGCTTATAAAAGCAATAGGACAACTTCAAGGGAGTGAGTTTGTGGCAGACACAGAAACCTTGCTTTGTGCTTTTGTGCCTTTGAGCTTTGTTTCGCAGAGAAAGTTGGCTTATGAATTCACTTGGTGTGTCACACTTTTCAAAACTTTTGATTCTATAACTTCCTCTCAAACAAATTGGCCAAAAAAAAAAAAATGTGCCAAAGTCACATATACCGTTCTTAGTAGATTCATCAAAGTGACTAAGCTCACTCTTTTTTACCCTTAACTTTTTATTCACATTGCTTCTGTTTTGTTATGATAACCCCTGTATTCTTGAGCGCTCACCAGAGGCAGAAGTAAAAGGAAGCTTGAGACTGAAGGATGTTCGCACCACTCATTTAATAGAGCTACCAGCCATAAGATACACATCCACAGGAGACAACCGGCAAAAGTGCTTTCGTCCAAGCACTTCTTGATTTAAAGTGTCCTGGGGCTTCCCTGGTGGCGCAGTGGTTGAGAATCTGCCTGCCAATGCAGGGGACGCGGGTTTGAGCCCTGGTCTGGGAGGATCCCACATGCCGCGGAGCAACTAAGCCCGTGCGCCACAACTGCTGAGCCTGCGCGTCTGGAGCCTGTGCCCCGCAACAAGAGAGGCCGCGATAGTGAGAGGCCCGCGCACCGCAATGAAGAGTGGCCCCCGCTTGCCACAACTAGAGAAAGCCCTCGCACAGAAACGAAGACCCAACACAGCCATAAATAAAATAAATAAATAAAAAATTAAAAAAAAAAAAATAAAGTGTCCTGTCATCAAAAGAAAATCTAGTACTCCTAACTTAGGTCAAGGTGACATTTAACTGTGTTGGGCCAGGTTTTTGATTACCTACAGATCATTAATCTGGGCTGAATATATGCAGTGCTATTCTGAGACCACATTTCTTTACACAGAAGGACTCAGGATACACCTGCTGGGCTTCCGAATACAAGACCACGAGCCCAAATTTCAGCATGCCAACTTCTGGAAGAGAGGAGAAAGGATTTGTGATTATCTCTAATCGTCTGTACTTATGGCCATAATGCAGCAGAAAAACCCAACAGCTCTCTCTTCTCTGTCATTCTTTTAGAAACTGTGAGCTGGATAGAGACATAAGGTAAGCAATAGGTCTTCCCTTCATGTACACCCTCTCTACGGAATACGGCGAGTCATTTCTGCAAGCACACCTATAGAAAGATCCCTGCTTTGTGCCTCTCTGTGAGTGACTGTTCAGCCAGTTCTCAATTATTCAGGGAGGAGAAGGCTGCCATATTCTGAGTAATTTTCATTCTGTGTATCCCTCATACTCTATCATCGTCTCTTCACATGCTGTCTGCTATTTCTGGTTGTGCCATTGCTGGGGTGACAGGAAGAAGCATCACCCACCAGCAGCCCCCTCCCCGCCAGCCGTGCCAACAGCACTTCAAGCAGGGCTGCTAGAGCACTCCATCAGCTCCCACCTCTCAGAGCTGTCAGCCCAAAGTGATGTATCTACAAAGGGATTTCAGAGCTTTATAAGCAAATAATGCCTCCTCCAAAGCACATATTAACTGAGCAAACAATACGCCTTAATTCAGCGTGTGCATTTGCATATTTACACAGAAGCCCCTGCTGCTTACTTGCCTAAGATAATGAAAGAGCATCCAAGGAACCTTTTCCACTGGAGCCTAAGCACACATGCAGAAAACATGATGGGTTGATTTAAAGTTTTAATTTCCCTCTTCTGTGGGGGAGAGTCATCATTTGGATTCATTTGGATAACCCACGGTATCTGGTAAAAGAGGGAGTTAGCCTAGGAGAGAAATTCTTATCGATCTTTCTCTTTGCAGCACTGCTGATTTATTTCAGGATGTTCTGCCAGATTTTCTTCAGTCTGAAATGAGGTAGTAACACCTGCAGAAAGACAGGGAGGCCTAACGATAGGAAAAGCTGTGAAGGTCAACAAAATTTTGTAGTAATGTGAAATCCTAACATTGGAAGTCAGATTAATAAAATATCTTTACTCCCAACTGTCCACGGAACAAATGGTTACTCACAAGCTCCCTGGGTACCCAGTTAAGAACAGCATCAACAGAACTCATCTTTCTAGACGTTCACAACCTTAAGGACTTTTTTTTCAGTAAAATATTCCTGAAGATGATTTCTGTAGTATGTCCTAATCAGGCATGCCTCCCAAAAGCCTTTTTAGATTGATAAGCAATAGAAGTAATCAGTTGTTCAACATTTCTTCTTCTCGGGTAAATTGAATTCAGTGTATTATAAAAATCATCAACTGAATTGAATGGAGAAAAGCATCAAGGTGAAAAAGGAAGAAATAAAACTTTTTATTTGCATACTAAATGATGGTGAATGTAGCAAATCATAAGGGATCTACAGAACATCTACGTCTAGAACTAATAAGTAAATTTGGCAAAGTAAGAATATGAGATCAACATATTAAAAAATTGTATTTCTGTATACTAGTAACAATTAGAAAAGGTAATTCAAAAATCAATACCATTTACAATAGTATAAAACAATCAAGACAATGTCATATCAAAGTAACAATGTACAAATAAATAAATGGAACAGAATGAAGTGTTCAAAAATAGAGCAACACATATATGGAGAACATGTTTTAGACAAAAATCCAAGGCAAATCAATGGAGAAAGAAAAAGTCTTTTCAACAAATAGCACCAGAATAACTGTATAGATGTATGAAAAAAAACTTTGACCCCTTCCTCACACCATGCACAAAGAGATGGATCTAGGCCTGAACTTAAAGCTAAAACTCTAAAGCCTTTAGAAGGAAAACTAAAAGAATATTTATATGATTTGTTATAGAAAAAGATTTTTTAGGGAACACAAAAAGTACTAACCACGAAATACTAACTTTACCAAAATATAAAACTCATCCAAAGACACCATTAAGAAAATGAAAAAGGAAGCTACAGACTGCAAGACATATTTGCAATACTCTTATCTCACAAAGGACTTATATCCTAAATATATTTTTAAAACTCAAGGATAAAAAGACAACTCAATTTTAAAAATGGAAAATGTTTTAAATTCACACTTCACAAAGAAGATGCAGAATGGCCAATAAGCATATGAAAGAATGCTCAACATAATTAGTCATCAGGGACTGCAAATTAAAACCAGAGTGAGGTGTCACTTCATACTCACTAGAGCAGCTGAAATTAAAGACTCTCATAGATTGGTAGTAGGAGTATAAAATGGTACAATCACATTGGAAAATTATATGCCAAATTCTTAAGTTAAACATGTACCGTGATCTATTCCATTCTTAGCAGCTGTATTAATAATAGCCAAAAAAAGTGAAAACAGCCTACATACTATCAATAGGAAAATGGATAAACAAAAGATGATATGTCATGTACAGGTAAGTCCCCTACATACGAACCTTCAAGTTGCAAAACTTCAAAGATGCAAACATGCATTCATGTGTCCAATCACGTAAGTTAGTTCACGTTTCTGGTGTACATTGTCACGTGCGTGCATCCTCTACAAGTGGTTGTGCTTTTGTGTACTTTACTGTACAGTACTGTATAGAGTACAGTAGTACAGTATCTTTATTTCAAGTTAGATCTGCAAGAGGACGACTTCACTGAACCCCTTGCTGTGCAACACAAGGAGCTTACTAATGAAGACCTGATGGAATTGGAGGCCCAGAGAAAGGATGAAGAGAGATAAGAGGAAGAAGTAGCTGTAGAACCGAAGAGATTCATGACACAGGAAATGGCAAGGGATTTTCTTTATTTGAGGAGGCACTGTGAGTTTTTGAGGCACAGGACCTGAACGTAGAACGGTACACAAAGGTTGCAGCAGCCGTTCAGAATGCAATCCGGTGCCACTGTGTCATCTATGACGAGAAAAAAAGAGCTACTACCCAGACATCACTGGATCATTTTTCCAAGAGGGTAGATAGAATTGAATCCAGCAAGGAACCAGAACCTGTGCCATCAACGTCAGGCGTGAGTGAAATTGCAGCTTGCCCTCCGTCTCCTATTGCTAACGATCCTTCAGCTCTACCACCTCCCATCTCCTCTCCCTCCTCCAGTCAGTAACTCTTCTTGCCTGCTCACTCGATGCCAGCCCCTGTATGCCAGCTGTTGTACTGTACTACTGTACTTTTCAAGGTACTGTACTGTAAGATTAAAAATGTTTTCTTGATTTTTTGTTTTTTTTAACATCTTTATTGGAGTATAATTGCTTTACAGCATTGTGTTAGTTTCTGCTGTACAACAAAGTGAACCAGCTACACATATACATATATCCCCATATCCCCTCCCTCTTACGTCTCCCTCCACCCTCCCTATCTCACCCCTCTAGGTGGTCACAAAGCATGGAGCTGATCTCCCTGTGCTATGCGGCTGCTTCCCACTAGCTATCTATTTTACATCTGGTAGTGTATATATGTCCATGCCACTCTCTCACTTTGTCCCAGCTTACCTTTCCCCCTCCCCGTGTCCTCAAGTCCATTCTCTACGTCTGTGTCTTTATTCCTGTCCTGCCCCTAGGTTCTTCAGAACAATTTTTTTTTTAGATTCCATATATATGTGTTAGCATACGGTAATTATAAACCTATTACAGTACAGTACTATATAGCCGATTGTGTTAGCTGGGTACTTAAGCTAACTTTGTTGGACTTACAGACAAATTGGACTTAATGAATGTGCTGTCAGAACGGAACTCGCTCGTGTGTAGGGGACTCACTGTAATGGAATTCTAATCAGTATTTTTTTTAATGAACTACTGATACCTGCAACAACATAAATAAACCACAAAAACATCATATTGAGTGAAAGAAGACTCTATTATTCCATCACACAAATGAAGTTCAAAAAACAGACAAACCTGATGTATGGTGTTAGAATTCAGAGCAGTGGTTGCCTATCAAGGGGTTGAGATTCACTGGAAGGAGGCTCATTAGAACTTTCTGGAATGGTGGAAATGTTCTACATCTTGTCTGGGTTGTTAGTCACATGGGCAAATGGTGATCACATCTGTCTAAACTCATTGCCCTATACCTTTAAGATTTGTGCATTTTGCTGTATATAAATTTTACCTTAATAAAAAGAAGAGAAGAAAAATAATCACATGGAAAATACAGAGGATCAATTCTATATTGTCCATGCCCCAAAACATAATGTGTCATCTATAATCTAATTGCAAACTAATAATATACTTAAATACTCATTGTACACTTCCTATATAATAGGAACATTTTTAGATGGGCACATTTAATGGATTTTTCTCATTTTATCCTCATGGTAACCATATGAAGGCATATTTTTTATCATCACCCCAACTTTACAGATGAGGAAATTGAGGATCAGAGAGATTAAGTAATTTATTCAGGACCACAGTGCTAATAGGTAAAGACAAATTTGTACCTCACTCTGTGACTACAGAAACTAAGTTCTTACCTTTAAGATCTGCAGATCATCTGAAAAGCACTTATTTAGGGCTTTAAAATGGGTTCAATACCTATGCTTCAATCAATGAGAAATCTTGATCAAAAAAAGATATATTGTATCTAAGAAGTGAAGGGTTTAAGAAAAAGAGAATGTATAAGTTTAGTGAATTCAGGGTAAATTAATCATGATGATAAAGATAGCTAAGATTTACTGAGTATTACCTATATATCAGACATCATCTAAGCACTTAAATTTTAACTCATTGAATCCTCACAATGACTCTATGAAGTAGGCATTATTATCCTTGCTTTTACAGATGAGGAAACTGGGAAAGGGAGAGTTTCAGTCATTTGGTCAAGTAAGTAGCAGAGATCAGCAAGATAATGAGGAAAAATAAACAAAATATAGAGAAGGAATCAGCAGGATGTTTACATTCCTGAAAACACGAAAGTTAGATGTTATCACCCAAGAACACAGATGAAAGTTAGCCATGTTCAGAGTGTCATAATGAGAAAATCTACATGCAAAGTGAATAGAGAGTAATCAGGGAGAGAGCAACACGGGGTCCAGCTATATTCACCTTCAGGAAAGGCCTTAAAATGTACCTGGGACGGATCTGTGTATCAGATAACAGATGCTCCCACAAGAGGCTGGGCTCAGTTACACATTATGATTAAATTCTCTCTGCCTGGGAGAACTTCTGAGGTATCATAGAGCCACTGTAGCTCAAACTGACATGGTCTTAGGTTTTAATGTAAATCAACTAGGTATTTGTGAATTCATATAACTTCACTTGTTCTACCAGTAGCCACTGCTGCATGAAGTGAAACCCCAGATCGAGGGAACAGTAAAGCATATTCTCCTCATGTGGCAGCTGGCAGTTTGGGCTTGCTGCTGCCAGGACTCTCTCCCTGGCTTTGCAGCCCTCAAGACAACTTGAGACCACTCAGTGGGGTGAGGCTAGTAGACAGAGGAACAAATATGAAAATGAGAGTGTCTTTTATTGGAAGGTTATAAAATCATCCCAATCAAATACAAAATTTTGAATCAAAAGAGCAAATGCTGTGAAAGTCTTCCTCAGTGGAATGCAAACCAGGTCATCTTCCCCATGTAGCTCAGCTCTGCCTCGTGCCTTGACGTTTACCAAGAAGCATGGCAGCAAGAGAGTCAAGCCCAAAGTTACTCTTAATAGCTGAGCAAGAGAACAGATGAACTTCAAGTCTTTTCCTTACCACTTACTCTAGGCTGCAGGCTGAGGAAGACATATCAGCCCAGGAGGCAGAGGAAGCAATGTAGCCTTGCTTGACTTTCCTACTCTAAGAACACTGGGTGAACATAAAGATTTGTCTCTAGTACACTAGCAGAGAAATGGGAGCCTGGAAAGTCAAAAGCAGAGGTAAATATTTAACATTTTAGTAGGCTAAGTGTAAACATATGCTCTAGGAAAAAGACTGAAGAAACATCTAATGGCAAGTATTTTTCCCTTTACTGGTTAACTTGAGAAACTTTTTCACCAATTTGGGAAGTAAACTGAAGAAATGATGGTTTCTAGTATACTGGTTTTTATTTCTCTGTGTTGAATACATAGAAATTCATGTCTTGAAAAAGCACTCAATAATGACAATGATGAGGACAATACAATGCATTTTGATTTGATTACTGCAAGGGTGAAACAATACTACCTCAATTATCTTTTAGCCACTAGAAGTACCTGATGTAACCAGGTACATCTTTAATATAAAACATATGAGTGGTTTCTCTGTAAAATGTCAGTACATATATATAATGTGACACTGGAGGTGGCATGGCAATCAAGGGTATAATTGCTGTAATTACTGATGGAATTACTCATATTCCTCTATGCTACTTTGTCTAATTATCTTGGTTTAATGAAAATGTGTATTTTTGCAATGAACAGGATGTGGCCATCATTTGGCTTCCTGCCTGGGATGATGTACACTGGCTGTCCCTTGAATGAACATAGAGCAGAGAGGTCACCACTTGTTTGCAGGAAGAAGAGATTTCTGGAACACAACAGGCAATTTAAATGCATGTCATGAACATCCTGCAAAAACTCACAGATGGGCTTCATTGGAAGAAATATAACAGTAGGGGGGACATTATCATCGAAGGAGCCCAATAGCTTTACAGTCTTCAGACTTTAATGAGAATGACTTGTAAAAATAGTACAAAGGTTTCATACTGTTTGTCCATTCTTATTCTAGTCTCTGACTCAAAAATGGATTCAAACAGCTCCATTTTTCCTGGTTTTGTTACACCTTTTATCACAAGAATGAGGCCTAAAAGATTGGTGCTTTAAACATTCTGAAAGTTTACAAGACTTGAAAGAAGCCTACTGTCTCTCTTTTTGCTTCACGTATTTTAAATGCCTTGGAAGCTTAATTGGCGGGCTACGCTGCTTATTTATTCATGAATCACCCACCTGGACAGAGGTTAAGCAGCTACCCATTGAACAAAGAATATACGGTCATTTAAAACAGGTATCTAATATATTCAGCTTTTTCTAGGAGTAAAAAATACTTTGTAAATCTAGGTAATTATTGGTTTCACAGCCACTTGGTATCACTAATCAGAAGAGCTGTAGTATTTACTTTATTAAATCTATGAAAACTTTATAGAAGGAAACAAATAAAATTGGGAAAATTATCTTGATTCAATCACTCAACAATTCTAAAGGTCTGCTTTAGATCTTTTAGATTCTGGGCCTGTATTAGTTTCCTATTGCTGCTGTTAACAAATTACCACAATATTAGTGGCTTGAAACAATACAAATTCATTATTTTACAGTCATGGAATTCAGAAGTCTAAAATGGGTCAATAGAGCTGCATGCCTTCTGACGTTCTAGGGAAGAATTTGTTTCCTTGCTTTTTCCAGCTTCTAGAGGTGGCCCCATCCCTTCGTTCATGGCCCCATTACTCCAACCTCTGTGTCTCCTCCAGCCATCCTGCCTCATGCTTACAAAGACCCTTGTGATTAGACTGGGCCCATCCAGATAATCCAGGATAATCTCCCCATCTCAAGGTCATTGACTTAATCACATCTGCAAATTCTCTTTTGCCATATAAGGTAACATATTCACAGGTTCTAGGGGTTAGAATGGGGACATTTTGGGAGGCCCACTTTTCTGTCTACCACAAGGCCTCTTTTTTTCATTTTAAATTGGAGGCAGCGGAATCCTTTGCCTCCACTTTTTTTAAAGTCAAGCTCTTGACTGAAGGGAAGGCAATTACTATTTTTATTAACTCAATTTTTATAGAGCCAAAAAAATGTCAGAAATTGCATGTTTAAGATTCTGTTACAGAGCTAGTGTTTACTTCTTTCAGTTTTCACTATTGCCTAGTCAATGTTTCCAACATGAATATCAGCACCAAGAGGATATGTGCCCAGATATGTGTTCCTAAATTAAATAAACTAAAATCCACTCTTCAGTGTAAATTATTACCTCCTACCTGCCTCCATGTACTGACATAACCATTAGGTCCTTTTCCCTGACCATCCAAGCTTTTGACTCTTCTACCTCAGGCCTTTTGAAATCCCTTATCTCTTTCTATGAGATCTTTTTCATTGTTTTTAGATGCCCCTCCAGGAAAAGTTGGAGTCCATGGCAATTCCAAACTTTCCCCTTTCTCATTGAATGCAGACTTAATAATAAACTGAGCAAAGTTAAGCCAGATATAAATGTTTTTTGGGGGCAGCCTATATTATGTGCTTTTGTATCTTAGTGTACCTTTTTGTTTCCCTAAAAGGCATTCATATATGTATCGGGGGGATGAAATAAGGATATAAAGTTCCACAGTAGGAAAAGAATTCTTGAGTAGGAAGATAAACAATAATCCTGGATAAATATTCCTGGAGAGCTTCACACCAATCCAATGTACCAGTCCCCCAGCGATTGGTCTCATCTACCCAATGAACATGTGGAAATTAAATATGTCTGCATAGATGACAGAGTAACTAACAGATAATGAGCAATCAGTAGGGTCATCACCTAACTAGACATCAGCTCAGATGAATTTATATAAATAAATAAATACAATACAATATAACACAACACAACACAATACAATACATGGAGAGCATCCTGTGTGTCTTGTGTGTCCTAGGTCAAACTGACAGGATCAGTGACAAATAATCTTGATTTTTAACATATTTTAAATGCCTTGGAAACTTAATTGGCAGGCTATACTCTTAATTTATTTGTTCTATCAACCTGCTGGTAAAATTAGATAAAAATTTAAGTAACATTCACTATAATCTAAACATTGTTTCAGTAAGTATAAATATTGTACACATCCCTAAGATTTAGTTCTATAAATTCATAAATTCATGAAGCATTTATTGAGTACTAAGCACTGGATTAGGTATAAGAAGATAATAATCCCTGCCCTCATGGAAGGCTAACATTCAGGTAAGGAATATAGGCAATGCACATGATCAATAAATAAGAGATATATTAGATAGTGTTATGTTCCAAGTGGAAAAATAAAGCAGGGAAGAAGATGTGAACTCTTGAGGGTGTGAGGAGATTATATTTTGGACAGGGTACCCAAGGAAGGTCTCACTGAAACGGTGACTTTTAGTTAAGATGGAATGGAAGTGAGACCAATTAGCCATGCAAATACCTGGAAAAAGAGCATTCCACACATAGGGGATAGAAAGTTCAAAGGCCCTGGACTGCAGGTAGAAGCGAGAAGGCTGGTGGTGGGGTGGAGAGAAAAAGATGGGAGCAGTAGTAATAAAATCAGAGGAAAAAAGAGGAGCAGATGCCATGGGCTGTGCAAGTCATGATTATGACTTTTTCTGAATGAAATGCGAAGGCACTGAAGTATTCTAAATGGGGAGGTGACTTAATCTGACCCATGCTCAACAGGGTCAGTCTGGCCTCGACATTGAAAATAAACTAAAAGAGGGTAAGGGCAGAATCAGGGAACCAGTCCAAAAGCCATTGCAATAATCCAGAAATCATGGTGGCTTGAACCAGGGTGTTGTCAGTAGAGATTGTGACAAATGGTGAAATTCTGATAGAGGAGAGTCAAAAGGATTTGCTGAAAAACTAGATTTGGAGTGAGAGAGAGAGATGAGTCAGGGATTACTCTGAGGTTTTGGGCTGAACAACTGGAAAATTGGAGTTGTCATAACTGAGATGGAAAAGACGGTAGGAAAAACTGATTTGAGAAGTCAAAGTGTATCTGTCACCAATTCCAGCCCATGTGGGGCAGGGCAGTGGGCTTCCCCACACATCACCAACCAATTCTGGAGACACCAGCTAGGTGCCCTATAATTTAACTCAACTCTGACACTATCTCCCTGAAGATAGCATTCGATTCCACAGGTTAAGGGCTCATTCTACAGGAATCCCCCCACCCCAATTTCAGATGCCAGTCACAAGCCCAGGTTGTTAGCTGTGCTTCTGACAAACTGGCCATAAATCAGAGGTTTCCATGACCCCCTCCTGCCTTGGGTTGGATTAACCTGCTAGAGCGGCTCACAGAACTGAGAGAAACATTTTACTCACTAGATCACCAGTTTATTACACAAGGATGTAATTCGGGAACAGCCAGATGGAAGAGTTGCATGGGGCAAGGTAGGGGAAAGAGTGAGGAGTTTCCATGCCATCTCTAGGTACACCACTCTCCCCAAATCGTCACGTGTTCACTAAGCCGGAAGCTCTTTGAACTCTTTCCTTTTGGGTTTTTAAGGAGGTACCATTTTACAGGCCTAATTGATTAAATCATTGGCCATTGGCAATGAACTCAATCTTCAGTCCCTCTCCACTCCCTGGAAGTGGGAGGTGTGAGACTGAAAGTTCCAACCCTCACGTAACAAAAGGCCTTTATCTCTTATCATTTAGGAAATTCCAAGGGTTTTAGGAACTCTGTGCCAGAAATGGGGACGAAAACCAAAGATCAAATACACATTTCTTATACTAAATCACTATACGCAGGGGAAATTCAAGAGCCCAGTTTGGGATAGGTTTAGCTTGAAACGCCTATTAGACAGCCAATTAAAGACATTGAGAAGCCAGTTAAATATACGGCTTGGACAGATTCAGCTGTAGGTTGTCGTCCACCTGGCTGGCAGGGAATCCAATCTGTCATTATTAGGGTAATTTTCCTCTCCATTGGATACTAGGATCATAAGTTTACATTACGCTGGAAACCAGGAAGGGACCTGGTCCTTAGTCCATGGGGATTCCAACATTGCAGTTATTTCTTTTCCTTCATGTTGCTGTCAAGAACTGGTACTGTAGTCATTGCCCATAGACTTGTCCACAGAGACATACAGATGACCTTCAGGCCACAATGCAAGTGTCCAGTCATTAAGAACACAGGCTCAGAACAACATATTCAAATCCACTTACTTTTTGACCTGAGCAAGTTATTTAACTTGTCTGTGCTTCATATCTGTAAAATCGTTAGAGTACACCAGTACCAGAATCTACCACAAAAGATTACTGTGAGCATTAAATTTGTTAAAAATCAGACAGCACCCTACTGTCTGCAGAGTGGTGCTTGGCAATTGTGCAATAAAGAGCCATCATTCCCCTTGTTAACACTGCAAGAATCTGCTGCAGTCCCCACCCAAGATGTGGTATATATGTGTGGTTACAACGTCCCAAGCCTGCTCTTAGTCTCAGGGACTTTCAACATTCCTCACCCCTGTCACCTTTAAGGTTGGCCACTTTTGCCTGTCCATTGTAAAGCTTTCCTACCTACCTCCTTCTCAAAGATTCTGAAGCAAAAATTTCTCTAGAGTGAGAGAAGGGAAATTTGGGGCTTTCAAAAGGTCTTTCCTAAGATTTTTTTCCCATAGAGTAAGAATGGGAAAAGAAGATACTATTACTAGTTAATGTTTAAAAAAAAAAAAAAAACACCTCATCATTTATACTAAGACTATGCACACCCTTAAGTATGTCTTTCTCTTTTACCACTCTGTGTTCAGGTTTATATGTCTACTCAAGTCTGTTAGTTTGCTTGATTACAACATGATGAGAAAACATGAAGTTCAGGAAAGTTCAGGTGTAGATTAGCCCTCACCCAACAGAAAAGTATCTTTGGATTAAATGACTGCACATAAAACCTAGCACCCAAATTTGAAGTCAAACCTCCAAGTCTTTCTTTTTAGTGCTCCTTTACCCTGTCACAAGTTGTCTTCTTCAAGTGAATAGATGGAAATGATTTGTATTTAGCCCATTAATTGTTTAAAGATAAACAAGTGCTTCAGAACTTTCTATAGTATGTAAGTACAGAATAACGCTTCTGGTATATTTCCAGTTAAAAAGTTAATGGTTCTCATTGCACCAAAATGTATTGTACTAATTAAACAATCTGACCAAACCCAACAATTTAATCAGTTCATCTCATTTATCTACTACATGAGAAAGAAAATATCCTTATATATATTTTTTAACCTTATGTTCAAGATCTGATGTTAGAAATCTTTACTCATCATCAAGGGTGTCCTTTTTTTCTCATAAGTAAAATTTACTTCAAAAATACTCTAAAAAGGTAGCTATTCATTTTAGCTGAAAAGCAATGGATCTTTAAATTTAAAAATCCTTCACTAAGCTTCCTCCAAAGCAAAGTTTCTTATAGTACTCAACCAACTTGTGAAATACTTTGGTTTTATATAAGCTTCCACTGATTCCAGGCAACAGGATTTTGACAAACAAGTTTAGCACTGAAACCAAGAGTTGCAGTTCAGTAGAAAGAAGTTCTCTTTTTCATTTTAATAACATTTCTGCACAAATTCCAAAACGAGAGGATCCCTGTTATTCTGGGTACAATGCTCATTACTCATGTCTGCTGGGGCATTATTGGATGTATACTTTGGAATAAAGGGGGCTTTACAATGTCTAATATGATGTCCTTTGCAATCTGTTATTAGCCTGTGCATTGCCTTGCCAGTTAATCATCCCATTATAGATTCTAAAATCTGACAACGCAGAGGGATTGAAATACAGTGTGCTACAAGATTAGAAATAGCTATATGAAAACAGAGTAAGGATAACAAATGCTGTAGATTGGTACATAAAATAAAGGCTTTGAAAAATGTTTGTTCTGGAGATCTCTCAATAGCTTAACCATAAAAGAAACAAGGGCAACAAACAAGCAGGGAGACCAGAGAGTCATGGACTTGACCACAGGTGAGGAATAAAATAAAACCAGCAGTTTGTACAGGATTTTTTTGGAAGCTATCCAACATAATCAAAAATCAAATTAATACATACATCAACTCTCTATTTACCTGCCCTGTCACTTGAGAGCAGAAGAGGCCGATGCGTTTCATCAGTCATCCCCAGAACTGCACAGCGCCAATAATCTCACCACTTGTTTATGTGTTATGGTTGGTCCCTTTGCTTCTGTGTACTTTGCTGCCATCTCCAGGAAACTGTGATGACAAGAACAGCCCAAACCTAGAAGGTTGTCACGGCCCTAGAAAAAAAGCCTTGGGATTTTCCAAAGTGATTGTCTGTATTTGAAAGCATCTTTAATAGAAGAACCTTTGGAAATTCAAAATATTTGCAGCTATCAATCGTTATTAGGTCACAGATACAATATATATTGGTTATTTGTAAATAAAAGTCACACTTTAAAACGAGTTTCATTAGCCAAATGCCAAATTCAGAAGAAATCCCATTAAAATAACGTCTCATTCCCATACTGTTAAAGATAATAGAAAAGTACTTCATCATGAATATCTTTATTGCTATAACAGACCGAAGAATTAATGGCAAATTGGTCTGCACTGACTGTATTGAATTACTATAAATTCAAATCCTTTTTTAGTGAACAAGTTCTCTAAAGGAGACAGTGCACGCTGAAATTCTGTTTGCTACTGACCATAAAAGAGGGTAACAAAAAAGCTGAAGGCAGGAGTTTGCAGATGTCCTAGAAAACATTCTAAATCAGGGAGGTGGGGGAGCAGTGCTAAGGATTTTATAGTCGATAAACTTTTGCCTGTAGGGTGGTTACTGCCAGATAGGTCCCCTTGACTGGCATACAAAGAAAAGGAAAACAATTCTTATAGCCCTCAGGGAAAGCTCAAGGAACTGCTCAGCCAGGAATAGGTAGCCAGTGCACTGAGGTTCAATGTCATGTGTAACAAGGCACAGTGTCTGTTCACAATGTCAGTGTAGGGAACACTAAGGATGTGACTGGCTAACTTGGGGAAGAGAGAGTGCCTGCTCTGACTTTAATTATTTGTGTTTGGTCAAAAATGTACAGTATAATAATTGCACAACTCTTTATTCTATAGATAACATCTGATGTCTGAACAATACATATCCACACTTAAGATAAAGTAATGGATATCTGACCAAGCTTTTCATCTTTTAAAAAAAGACCATGATATTCTGGTAAAAAGTATATCCTTAGATATTCTGGTAAAAAGTATGTCCTCAATACCCAATAGAAAAGAATAGACCTCTTGTATATATTCAAGGAATTTTAACATGTGGAGTCTAGGTAGTCCATGCTCAAGATCAGAATTTATATCAACTTTTCCCCCTCCTGGATGGTAATATCTTTTACAGCAGGGACAGTGTCTTATTTATCTATAATCTTAGTTCCTAGCAAAATGTATGACACAACAGACCATCTTTAAATGCTTGTTGAATTGGACTGAATATAATAAATATGTCACTAAAGGGTTTTCATTGATGATGGTTTATAAATTTTCTAAAATAACATTTCTAATCCTTGGGACAACTGTCATTATTTTGAAGCAAATTGCTACACCTTTGGAGGAAAGAAAGCTCACAAGCAGACCTCTCTATGAAAACTAAGCCACAGTCAATGTGAAAATAAATGTGAGAGTAGTACAAGTTAATACTAATAGCTTTTCTAATCCCATTTTTTTTAAATATTGAAAAATGTCTAACAACTGACTCAATTTACTTGAAAAGAATAAGGGATAAAAAATAAACCATCATAAGAAAAATATCAACAGAGAGAGTGAGTCAGCCAATTAAAGATCCCTCTATAGAATACAGGCCTTGACTCAGAAAACAAACCAGGGAGAATTAGGTAAAGGATGCCATTACAGCACATGCAATATACAATAGGTAACAGACAAATGGGAGGCAATAACTCCACTGCGCACAGAATACTCAAAAGGGAGACCAATTAGAATTTACCAGAAGACTTCATAACTTTTTTGAAGAATAAAAGACTGATGGCTCATAAAGTTGAAAACTATACAAGCTTGGTTTGCCATAAACATCAAAGTCAAATTTACTTTATTTTAATTTAATTTTTTTTGGCCATGCTGCATGCGGGATCTTAGTTTCCTGACCAGGGATCGAACCCGTACCCCTGCATTGAGAGTGCAAAGTCTTAACCACTGGACTGCCAGGGAAGTCCCTTCAAATTTACTTTATAAACAAAGTGGTCTGCACCACCCAAACAGACTAGGAAAATGAGCAATTCTTAAGGTCTGTACAATTTTTTCTGTCCATTATCTTTAGATTAGAACAAAGGAATGGATAAGGCAGTTCCCTTCACTATAAATTAGGCTAAAATGTAATCAGGCTCTTGGCTGCCATCTGCCCAGAGAACAGCTCTTCCAGCAGAGTTGCCAAATGGACTGGCTTCCGTAAATGGACCCATGTTGAATGAACGAAGGGGCCAGTCCTGTCCTAGTCTGATAATTCGTCTCCATCCCCTTAAGCACATGACACAAAAAGAGGCAGAACCCCATAATTCTAATATACCAGCTGTCCTAATTATTATAGAAAGAAAATTGATATCTTAATGCTGATTTTAGTACACATGAGAAAAGCAAACTTTTTATTATATCAGTTGCATAACAGAACCTGTTTACCAACACTTTTACACATCTAAACTATGAGAACGGGGTCACCTGTGTAAGAGTTAGACTCTAGCAGGTAGCACCATGGATAACATCTCTGGCCAGATCAACAGTGAGGCTGATAGATCATAACCAAGTCCTTCCATACCCAGTCTCTGAGCTCATTGTTCCTGTTTCCCCATAGCCACTGGAGCAGGTTGCATCTTTTCTGCTAAGCTTGTTAGGAGGTGTCAGCTGGAGTCTTACAAGGGAAATTTGAACAGACAAAGCAGAAAAAGAGGTAGGAGTGAGTAGTCTCCACTAAGTAATCTTTGAAGGTCTAGATACCCACAGACCTTTGGAATATATTTTCTCTTTAAACCATCTCGAAATCCATTTCCCACCTGTTCCTTTTGACTTATTCGAACCTCACCAGGATTCTCCTGATCCGGTCTTGAGTCACAAAATAATTAGTTGGATGCCTTCTTTATGTGTCTGTGGCACTCAGTGCTTACTTTTCAGTGACTTTTGTCACACTGAATTAAAATTACCTGTGTATTTTTGTACAATATTTCCCAACTGTTAGCTTTTGACAAGTGCTTTTCTCTATATATTTCATTCTGACCCCCAATCAGAACCCCACCTACTTGGGTGATACCTCTGAAGTTCATTAAAATTATAATGAACACCCACTTTGAACCCCATAACCTCTCAAATTTGCTCATATCTTAGATGGACAATTCATACTGGGTAGCCCAAGTCCTGAAGTTGTTTCCATGCATGAAGTCTGGTTAGAAACCAAGAAATCCCAGTGAAGATAGCATGCCAAATAGAACTCAGATGTAATCATGAACATGTAGTAAATTAAACCTGTTATATAACATAGATCAACCTTTCAAAAATATGGATTATCATAGATCTTAATGGGAAGTTTGGAGGATAGCTGACAGTGCCAAAGATAAATATGAGTTCAGGAACATTGTCTCCTACAGTATGGCTGGTACAAGAGAAAGTACCAGCAAAAAAGCAAAAATATGTCTGTCAGTTTTCCAGAAATTAATTCATTTAACTTTTTCCCCTGAATGAATCAATTTACTACGTTAGTAAACATTTATTTCCTAACCTACAGTGTAGAAGCATTGTATTGGGTGTTGAGTAAGGATACGCAACAAAAGCTGAAAAGGTTTATAGAGGTCTACCATGTTCTTGGAAAGCCTACTCAAGTTACAAGAATGTGACTTTGTGTTATTTCATTGTACGCCCTATTTCAGTGAATGAGGAATCTCTCTGCAATTATGCGAACTCACTTGGATTCTGTCCTCAGTGGCAGCCACGCACCTGGATGTGAGCACCAACATGCTGCCACTTTTGCAGTGATGTGCTTGGATCATGACACCTTTCATTCTTTCCCCCAAGTGCTCACGCCTTGTTAGTTACAGGAGCCATGATCTTCTGCATCATTTGCATTCTTTTATTCCTTTACCTTTATTGTTGTGTTTTGCCTTAACAGTTCAATTACATAAAATTGAGAATGCTCTGTCAGTTAAATGTTGAAACACCAAAATTTTCTGTGGAAATTACATTTTAGATTTAGAAGAATTCATCCCTGAGGGATATTTCAGGGACAAATTATCCTCCCAAGGCTGAGGAAAGGAAGAGAGGGGAAAAACTATACTATAATAATGGCAATTTTCCTCAATAATTACATAAATTCAATTCAATTACCAATTCCAGTTCTTGAAGAACTGGAAAAGTATTTTAAAGTTCTTATGGAAGAATCGATACGTGATTGTTGCCAAGATAATTTGGGGGTGAGGGGGAGAAAAGGACAGTGAAATTGTACCTACAAGACCCTTAAATTATTAAACTACACTAATGAAATCAGTATAATATTGGCATAGGAACAGCCAAATAGATAAATGAAACAGATCAGAAAATCCAAAACAGATCCAAGTATACACAGTAACAATATATAATAAAAGAAGCATGGTGTTTGTATAATCATACATACAAATGGCAAAAAATAAAGGCAGACCTTCACTTCATATAAAAATAAATTTCAGATGGGTTAATAAGCAAAACCTAAAAATAAAACTATGAAAAATATTTTTTAAATAGGAGGTTATCTATAAAACCTCAAGGTGGGGAAATTCTTAAGCAATAAAGGGAAACCAGAAGCCACAAAGAAGATAACTAAATTTTTTTTAAGTAGTAAAACAAAAAGAATTCAGCTTGGTATAAAACACCATAAACAAAGTCAAGGAAAAAAAACTATATTCTAAAAGAAAATATGTGCAAAACTCATGGTTGACAAATAGTTATATTCCTATAATGCAAAATGCTTCTACTGATTAGTAAGCAAAACAACAAATCCTGCCATAGAAAAGTGGGCAAAGAAAATATAAAGGCAATGTAAAGAAGAAGAAATGCGATTCACAAAGACACAAATGCTCAACCTGACAATCACAAGAAAAATGCTAAGTAAAATAACCAGATATCATTTTATCATTTTTTCACTCCTTACTGTTGCAAACATTTAAGAGTGCTAATGAGGATGTGGAGCTTAGGCAATCTCATGCACTGATGATGGGAGTCTGAATTGCTTCTTTTTGGAAAGTATCTGACAGTTTCTATTAAAATATTAAATGTGCATAGCCTTTGACTCAGTAATTCTACTTCTAGAAATTCATCATATGGAAACAAAATCACAAACACAAAAGGCTGTATGCAGGAAAGTGTTTACTGCAGCATTGTTAGTAACACCAAAGTGACAGGAAACAACCTGAACGGCTATCAATAAAGTAATGGTTAAGTATATTAAGGTACATCCACATTAAGATGATTCTGCAGTTATTAAAGAGGAGTTAAAAGGATTCTTCGGTAATTAAAGAGAGTTTTTGTATTGACCTGAATATCTGATATGTAATTAAGTGAAAAAAATGAAAGTTGTGGGGCAATATGTATAGTATGATCTTATTATGATATAAAGAAAAGACCTCTATAAGTGTGTATTCATATATATATGCATATTTATCGATGTGTACATACATGCATATATTAAAAAAATATGGAAGAATACCAGGATACCCACCAAATGTTAATATTGGTTTTTTCAGGAAGATAGGATTATAGGTAGAAGGGGAAACTAAGAATTGTTTCTTCATATAACTCTGTATTGTTTGAATGTTTACAGTAAGCATATTCATTTTAAAACTTAAGCATATTTTAAAATTAGCTGATCCTGACATTTTACCCTTACTTTATTTATTTATTCAACAAATATTTATTGGTACTTAAGCTTAAAACTAAAATTGTATAATTCCTTTAAAAAATTCAAAATAATCCCAACCAACGAGCAAAATCATTTAGTTGTTTGGGATATATTTTGCAACAATGAAATCATTCAATTACAGTTTTACTCAGCCATTAGATTGACTTAATTTTATTGTAGTACCTTTGTGGTTAGAAAAAAAATTAGTAACAGACATACAGTAATGAAAAATATTGTTATTTATTCTATACTATATGACACAAACCCAAATATTGCATAAGTCTTTGACGAGATTCAGGACTTTTTCTTTTAACGTATATTCTACCTCAGTTACTCTATGGAACCCATCTTATAAGAAAATAAGAAGACATACCTCAAGAAAAAATGTAAATCTAAATTCTCACACCTGACTGTAAATCTGCTTCCTGCACTTTGGGTAGCTATTGCATTAATCAGAATCCCAGAAGTTCAATTCATCAAGTTCTCCTAAGAGAAGTCACAAATAAATTGAAGGTAATAATTGCCAAATTTTGACTTGAGAGACCCACTATACTTGAGGCTTTCTAAGGAGTGCATTATGCAGCTATTCCTCTGGATTATCCAGGCTCTCTGTTTACTTACTGTTTATATTAATTCCTCCATTTCTTCACTTTTCTGGGGAAATCCTAGGGGGCTCAGAAATAAACATAATATTCAATTACAATTATTATCCTAGGTTCCTGATACATTTTTCTATTCCTCTTTGATATTTTATCTGTCTATTCTTTAAATTTTTTCTTTCAATTGTTCTCTTTTTCAAGTGTTCTGGTGTATTATTTTTTTTAAAAAATGATATAATTCCTATTACTCTTTTTTTATAAATACTAAAAGTGGAAATTAAGACTGTTCTTTGACACAAGGAAAGAGTAACTGAATAGATATACCACCTTTATTTGTAAAGGTGGATTTATGCTTTTTGGAAGATTTTTTTCAATTTTCCTCTAACTATGCAAACACAAATATTCTTGTGAAAGTTCTACAGTAGGGATGCTATGGTCTGAATGTTTATGTCCCCTCAAAATTCGTATGTTGGACTCTTAACGCCCAAAATGATGGTGCTAAGAGGTGGGGGCCTTTAGAGATGATCAGGTCTGGAGGGCAGAGCCCTCATGATTGGGATTAGTGCCTTTGTGAAAGAGATCCCAAAGAGCTAGCTCGCCCTTTCACCCAGTGAGGACACAGCAAGAAGTCAGCAATTTACAACCCAGAAGAGGGCCTTCACCAGAATCCAACCATGTCAGCACCGTAATCTGGACTTCCAGCCTCTAAACTGTGAGAAATAAATTTCTATTGTTTAAAACTACCCAGTCTGTGTTTCTTTGTTATAGCAGCCCCAAAAGACTAAGACAAGGGGAAAAGACATATTTACTTGATTGGTTCCCCCCATAAATTAGGTTCAAAAATCTGACAGAACTCAGACTTCCCAGGGTCCTGCTGAGAGTGCCAGCACACGCATTAATTGAGTGCTACTCAATTAATCTGAGAGTTTGGCCATTCTTTTTAAGAAAAATTTGATTTCTTTGGGTTTTTCTGCTCTTAATAATAGATTCTTATAGAGAAAACCTTAGTCAGAAAGTATTTCCTTGCCTGCATTACTCTATGTAAGAATTCTCTCCTTTTTCCTCAAGGAACTTTTATTGTAGAGAAGAACAAGACCTCCGCCACCATTTTACAATTCTCTCCCCTGTTTTCTGAGCTATTTAAACTTTAAAGTTGTACTAAGACTAGTTTTGTTATGGAACATCTGAGTCTAAGTACTGACTCATGGAATTTATTTTCAATATAAGTGCAAACTCTATTGCACAAGATGTGATTTCAAAAAAGGCTGGGTCAGAATCAGGAAGATTTATAAGAACTGCATCTAGGGCTTCCCTGGTGGCGCAGTGGTTGAGAATCTGCCTGCTAATGCAGGGGACACGGGTTCGAGCCCTGGTCTGGTAAGATCCCACATGCCGTGGAGCGACTGGGCCTGTGAGCCACAACTACTGAGCCTGCGCGTCTGGAGCCTGTGCTCCGCAGCAGGAGAGGCCGCGATGGTGAGAGGCCCGCGCACCGTGATGAAGGGTGGCCCCCGCTCGCCGCAACTAGAGAAAGTCCTCGCACAGAAACGAAGACCCAACACAGCCATAAATAAATAAATAAAAT
Organism: Balaenoptera acutorostrata; assembly: GCF_949987535.1. Lineage (NCBI taxonomy): Eukaryota > Metazoa > Chordata > Mammalia > Artiodactyla > Balaenopteridae > Balaenoptera > Balaenoptera acutorostrata. The sequence goes on along the minus strand of NC_080068.1, from coordinate 131,157,429 downwards.
ATTAAAAAAAAAAAACTGCATCTAATGTAAAGATCATTATAATTCCTTATATTTTCATGGTTCTTTAGAGTTTCAGAGTATTTTTGGAACAAATTATTCCATTTGATCCAGAAAACACCGAGTCATGAATTATCCTTATTTTGAAAACAAGTAAACTGAGGCTCGTGGAAGAAAAATGGTTTACCCAAGTTCTTAGAGACAGGAAATGGCAAAGATCATAAGCACAGACATCACACTTAATTCTCATGGTTCAACTAAAACAAAGCTGCAGCTTTTAAAAAGATTTATTAAAATTTAGGTGATAGCAGAAGGGTAAAAATGACTGCTTCCTCTGTATTGCTATGGGGTACTTCCATAGCAACCAGCCCAGTCCCACAGGGGGAGAGTCTTCAAGTATATCTACTCTGCTCAGATCCACTCAACAGGAAGAGAATTCTCCTCTACTTCAGCTTCATGCCTTCATGCCTGCCTTCTAAATTTCTATTTGCTTTCCCAGAACCAGACTTTTTCAAGAGTAAAAGCCCACTTTCTCTAGGGGAAATACCAGTAACTCTACATGGAAAAAGGATTTAGTCCATGATTGTCAGTTGAGCAATTCCCTAAATACACAGTGTATTCCTCCAAGTCTGAATGTTCACCTGTGCCCAATAACTTCTGTGAGACCCCAGAGATCTGTTTCCAGTTGGTCACAAGGAGCCCAGCCAATCCAACTTCTTTTAACAGGGCTCCCTCCAGACCCAGGGAGACCAGGCCTGTGTGATCTCCTTGCAGCCTTCAGAAATTCTACTTATTCTCCTATCGGTACTTGCTTAAAGAAGAGCATGCACATGTCTTTCCAGGACCAAGCAGTGGAGCTTTTTAAATCTATACATTAGTCCCTCTTTAGGTGCAGTTTTGCTTTCCACGGTTTCAGTTACCCAAGGTCAACTGCGGTCCAAAAATATTAAATGGAAAATTCAAGAAATAAACAATTCATAAGTTTTAAACTGCACTCCATTCTGACTAGCGTGATGAAATCTCATGCCATTCCACCCAGGATGTGAATCATCTCTTTGTCCAGCATATCCTGCCCATTAGTCACTTAGTAGCCATCTTGGTTATCAATTGTTGGGTATGATATAGCAGTGTCTGTGTTCAAGTAACACTTATTTTCCTTAATAATGGCCCAAGAGCGCAAGAGTAGTAATGCTGGCAATTCAGATATGGCAAAGAGAAGCCATAAAGTGCTTAACTGTAAGTAAAAAGATGAAAGTTCTCAATAAGAAAAGAAAAAAAAATCTCATGCTGAGTTCACTAAGATCTACAGTGAGAACAAGTCTACCTGTGAAATTGTGAGGAAGGAAAAAGAAATACGTGCTAGTTTTGCTGTTGCCCCTCAAACTGCAAAAGTTACAGCCACAGTGTATGATACATGCTTAGTTAAGATGGAGAAGGCTTTAAATTTATACACTACAAGATTTTGAGAGAGAGAGAGACCACATTCACATAACTTTTATTAAAATATACTGTTACAATTGTTCTATTTTATTATTAGTTGTTGTTAATTTCTTACTGCGCCTAATTTAAAAATTAAACTTTATCATAGGTATATATGTGTAAGAAAAAAAAATAGCATACATAGGGTTCCGTACCATCCATGGCTTCAGGCATCAACTGAGGATCTTGAAACGTATACCTTGCAGATAAGACGGGACTACTATATGTAAAGAAAGAAACAATTCTATCTTTATCCCTCTACCCCTCAAAACCCAAAGGATCTTCAGAAACTTACTAATAAATATATACCCAATTTATATCAATTTTAACAGAACACTTATCTTTTTAGTTTAGAATATCTGCATTCAAGTTATTTCATAGTCTTTTTCCATACAACTGATTGATATTTACTTCCTACGACTAAAAGATCTATTACAGAGTTTTTGGTTTTGGGTTTTTTGGATTCTGGTGGATTTGGGGTTTTTTTGAGTTTTGGAATCAGTGTTCTCCAAAGAGGAACTTAAGTCTCTGGGGAGCAGATAACTGTAACTTGGGACTAGTAACTTTTCAATCCTCTCACCATTAAGACTTAGTCTCAGTTCTTTACAACAAATCTTCTGATGTAGTCCTCATTAACTACCTGTAGAGTTCTAATTGCCTTGAAAAGTGCAACATAAGCAGGGATGAAAAGAGGTAATATGTCTACCTGGATCTTTTTTTTTTTTTTTGGACATTTGGGGCTTTTATTTTTAATTAATTTATTTATTTTTAAACATCTTTATTGGAGTATAATTGCTTTACAATGGTGTGTTAGTTTCTGCTGTATGACAAAGTGAATCAGCTATATGTGTACAAATATCCCCATATCTCCTCCCTCTTGTGTCTCCCTCCGACCCTCCCTATCCCACCCCTCTAGGTGGTCACAAAGCACACAGCTCATCTCCCTGAGCTATGCGGCTGCTTCCCACTAGCTATCTATTTTACGTTTGGTAGTGTATATATGTCCATGCCACTCTCTCACTTCGTCCCAGCTTCCCCTTCCCCCTCCCAGTGTCTTCAAGTCCATTCTCTACGTCTCCGTCTTTATTCCTGTCCTGCCCCTAGGCTCTTCTGAACTTTTTTTTTTTTTTAGATCCATACATATGTGTTAGCACATGGTATTTGTTTTTCTCTTTCTGACTTACTTCATTCTGTGTGACAGTCTCTAGGTCCAACCACCTCACTACAAATAAATCAATTTCGTTTGTTTTAATGGCTAACATTCCATTTTATATATGTGCCACATCTTCTTAATCCATTCAAATATCAATGGACACTTAGGTTGCTTTCACGTCCTGGCTATTGTAAATAGAGCCGCAATGAACACTGGGGTACATGACTCTTTTCGAATTATGGTTTTCTTAGGGTATATGCCCAGTAGTGGGATTGCTGTGTCATGTGGTAGTTCTATTTTTAGTTTTTTAAGGACCCTCCATACTATTCTCCATAGTGGCTGTATCAATTTACATTCCCACCAACAGTGCAAGAGGGTTCCCTTTTCTCCACACCCTCTCCAGCATTATTGTTTGTAGATTTTTTGATGATGGCCATTCTGACTGGTGTGAGGTGATACCTCATTGTAGTTTTCATTTGCATTTCTCTAATGATTAGTGATGTTGAGCATCCTTTCATGTGTTTGTTGGCAATCTGTGTATCTTCTTTGGAGAAATGTCTATTTAGGTGTTCTGTCCATTTTTGGATTGGGTTGTTTGTTTTTTTTATATTGAGCTGCATGAGCTGCTTGTATATCTTGGAGATTAATCCTTTGTCAGTTGCTTCTTTAACAAATATTTTCTCCCATTCTGAGGGTTGTTGTTTCGTCTTGCTTATGGTTTCCTTTGCTGTGCAAAAGCTTTTAAGTTTCATTAGGTCCCATTTGTTTATTTTTGTTTTTATTTCCATTTCTCTAGGAGGTGGGTCAAAAAGGATTTTGCTGTGATTTATGTCATAGAGTGTTCTGTTTATATTTTCCTCAAAGAGTTTTATAGTGTCTGGCCTTAAATTTAGGTCTTTAATCCATTTTGAGTTTATTTTTGTGTATGGTGTTAGGGAGTGTTCTAATTTCATTCTTTTACATGTAGCTGTCCAGTTTTCCCAGCACCACTTATTGAAGAGACTGTATTTTCTCCATTGGATATTCTTGCCTCCTTTATCAAAGATAAGATAACCATATGTGCGTGGATTTCTCTCTGGGCTTTCTATCCTGTTCCATTGATATATATTTCTGTTTTTGTGCCAGTACCATACTGTCTTGATGACTGTAGCTTTGTAGCACAGTCTGAAGTCAGGGAGCCTGAGTCCTCCAGCTCCGTTTTTCTTTCTCAAGATTGCTTTGGCTATTTGGGGTCTTTTGTGTTTCCATACAAATTGTGAAAATTTTTGTTGTAGTTCTGTGAAAAATGCCATTGGTAGTTTGATAGGGATTGCACTGCATCTGTAGATTGCTTTGGGTAGTATAGTCATTTTCACAATGTTGATTCTTCCAATCCAAGAACATGGTATATCTCTCCATTGGTTTGTATCATCTTTAATTTCTTTCATCACTGTCTTATAGTTTTCTGCATACAGGTCTTTTGTCTCCTTAGGTAGATTTATTCCTAGGTATTTTATTCTTTTTGTTGCAATGATAAATGGGAGTGTTTCCTTAATTTCTCTTTCAGATTTTTCATCATTAGTGTATAGGAATGGAAGAAATTTCTGTGCATTACTTTTGTATCCTGCTACTTTACCAAGTTCATTGATTAGCTCTAGTACTTTCTGGTAACATCTTTAGAATTCTCTATGCATAGTATCATGTCATCTGCAAACAGTGACAGTTGTAATTCTTCTTTTCCAAATTGGATTCCTTTTATTTCTATTTCTTCTCTGATTGCTGTGGCTATAACTTCCAAAACTATGTTGAATAATAGTGGTGAAAGTGGGCAACCTTGTCTTGTTCCTGATGTTAGTGGAAATGGTTCAGTTTTTCACTATTGAGAACGATGTTGGCTGTGGGTTTCTCATATATGGCCTTTATTATGCTGAGGTAAGTTTCCTCTATGCCTACTTTCTGGAGTGTTTTTATCATAAATGGTGATGAATTTTGTTGAAAGCTTTTCCTGCATCTGTTGAGATGATCATATGGTTTTTATTCTTCAATTTGTTAACATTGTTTATCACATTGACTGATTTGCTTATATTGAAGAATCCTTGCATTCCTGGGATAAACCCCACTTGATCATGGTGTATGATCCTTTTAATGTGCTATTGGATTCTGTTTGCTGGTATTTTGTTGAGGAGCTTTGCATCTGTGTTCATCAGTGATACTGGCCTGTAGTTTTCTTTTTTTGTAACATCTTTGTCTGGTTTTGGTAACAGGGTGATGGTGGCCTCATAGAATGAGTTTGGGAGTGTTCCTCCCTCTGCTATATTTTGGAAGAGTTTGAGAAGGATAGGTGTTAGCTGTTCTCTAAATGTTTGATAGATTTGCCTGTGAAGCCATCTGGTCCTGGGCTTTTGTTTGTTGGAAGATTTTTAAATACAGTTTCAATTTCAGTGCTTGTGATTGGTCTGTTTATGTTTTCTCCTTCCTGGTTCAGTCTCAGAAGGTTGTGCTTTTCTAAGAATTTGTCCATTTCTTCCAGGTTGTCCATTTTATTGGCATATAGTTGCTTATAGTAATCTCTCATGATCCTTTGTATTTCTGCAGTGTCAGTTGTTACTTCTCCTTTTTCATTTCTATTTCTATTGATTTGAGTCTTCTCCCTTCTTTTCTTCATGAATCTGGCTAATGTTTTGTCAACTTTGTTTATCTTCTCAAAGAACCAGCTTTTAGTTTTATTGATCTTTGCTATCATTTCCTTCATTTCTTCTTCATTTAGTTCTGATCTGATTTTTATGATTTCTATCCTTCTGCTAACTTTGGAGTTTTTGCTCTTCTTTCTCTAACTGCTTTAGGTGTAAAGTTAGGTTGTTTATTTGAGATGTTTCTTGTTTCTTGAGGTAGGATTGTATTGCTATAAACTTCCCTCTTAGAACTGCTTTTGCTGCATCCCATAGGTTTGGGTCGTCATGTTTTCATTGTCATTTGTTTCTAGGTATTTTTTGATTTCCTCTTTGATTTCTTCAGTGATCTCTTGGTTATTAAGTAGTGTGTTTTTTAGCCTCCATGTGTTTGTAAACTTTACAGATTTTTTTCTTGTAATTGATATCTAGTCTCATAGCGTTGTGGTCGGAAAAGACACTTGATACAATTTCAATTTTCTTAAATTTACCAAGGCTTAATTTATCACCCAAGATATGATCTATCCTGGAGAATGTTTCATGAGCACTTGAGAAGAAAGTGTATTCTGTTGTTTTTGGATGGAATGTCCTTTAAATATCAATTAAGTCCATCTTGTTTAATGTATCATATAATGCCTATGTTTCCTTATTTATTTTCATTTTGGATGATCTGTCCATTGGTGAAAGTGGGGTATTAAAGTCCCCCACTATTATTGTGTTACTGTCAAATTCCCCTTTTATGGCTATTAGCATTTGCCTTATGTATTGAGGTGCTCATATGTTGGGTGCAGAAATATTTACAATTTTTATATCTTCTTGGATTTATCCCTTGATCATTATGTAGTGTCCTTCTTTGTCTCTTATGATAGTCTTTATTTTAAAGTCTATTTTGTCTGATATGAGAATTGCTACTCCAGCTTTCTTTTGATTTCCATTTGCATGGAATATCTTTTTCCATCCCCTCACTTTCAGTCGGTATGTGTCCCTAGGTCTGAAGTGGGTCTCTTGTAGACAGCATATATATGGGTCTTGTTTTTGGATCCATTCAGCCAGTCTGTATCTTTGGTTGGAGCATTTAATCCATTTACATTTAAGGTAATTATCGATATGCATGTTCCTATTACCATTTTCTTAATTGTTTTGGGTTTGTTATTGTAGGTCTTTTCCTTTTCTTGTGTTTCCTGCCTAGAGAAGTTCCTTTAGCATTTGTTGTAAAGCTGGTTTGGTGGTGCTGAATTCTCTTAGCTTCTGCTTGGCTGTAAACGTTTTAATTTCTCCATTGAATCTGAATGAGATCCTTTGTGGGTAGAGTAATCTTGGTTGTAGGTTTTTCGCTTTCATCAGTTTAAATATGTCCTGCCACTCCCTTCTGGCTTGCAGAGTTTCTGCTGAGAAATCTGTTGTTAACCTTATGGGGATTCCCTTGTGTATTATTTATTGCTTTTCCCTAGCTGCTTTAATATATTTTCTTTGTATTTAATTTTTGATAGTTTGATGAATATGTGTCTTGGTGTGTTTCTCCTTGGATTTATCCTGTATGGGACTCTCTGCACTTCCTGGACTTGACTATTTCCTTGCCCATGTTAGGGAAGTTTTCAAATATAATCTCTTCAAATATTTTCTCAGTCCCTTTCTTTTTCTCTTCTTCTTCTGGGACCCCTATAATTCGAATGTTGATGTTTTTAACGTTGTCTCAGAGGTCTCTGAGACTGTCATCAATTCTTTCCATTCTTTTTTCTTTATTCTGCTTTGTGGTAGTTATTTCCACTATTTATCTTCCAGATCAGTTGTCCGTTCTTCTGCCTCAGTTATTGTGCTATTGATTCATTCTAAAGAATTTTTTATTTCATTTATTGTGTTGTTCCTCATTGTCTGTTTTCTCTTTAGTTCTTCCAGGTCCTTGTTAAACGTTTCTTGTTTTTTCTCCATTCTATTTCAAAGATTTTGGATCATCTTTACTATCATTATTCTGAATTCTTTTTCAGGTAGACTGCCTATTTCCTCTTCATTTGTTTGGTCTGGTGGGTTTTAACCTTGCTCCTTCATCTGCTGTGTATTTCTCTGTCTTCTCATTTTGCTTAACTTACTGTGTTTGGGGTCTCCTTTTCACAGGCTGCAGGATCGTAGTTCCTATTGTTTTTGGCATCTGCCCCCAGTGGCTAAGTTTGGTTCAGTGGGTTGTGTAAGCTTCCTGGTGGAGGAGACTGGTGCCTGTGTTCTGGTGGATGAGGTTGGATCTTGTCCTTCTGGTGGGCAGGACTGTGTCTGGTGGTATGTTTTGGGGTGTCTGTGAATTTATTATGATTTTAGGTAGTCTCTCTGATAATGGGTGGGGTTGTGTTCCTGTCTTGCTAGTTGTTTGGTACGGTGTGTCCAGCACTGTAGCTGGCTGGTCATTGAGTGGAGCTGCGTCTTAGCATTGAGAAGGAGATCTCTGGGAGAGCTTTCACCATTTGCTATTATGTGTGGCTGAGAGATCTCTGGTGGTCCAATATCCTGAACTTGGCTCTCCCACTTAAGAGGCTCAGGCTTGACCCCCAGCTGGAGCACCAAGACCCTGTCAACCACACGGCTCAGAAGAAAAGGGAGAAAAAATAAATAAATAAATAAAAATTAATTAATGAATTTAATTAAGTTATTAAAATAAAAAATTTTTTAAATTATTAAAAATAAAAGAACAAAAAAGGAATAAAAAGAAGAAGAAAAAAAGAAACAAAGAAAAGAGAGAGCAACCAAACCAATAAGCAAATCTACCAATGATAACAAGTGCTAAAAGCTATACTAAAGAAAAAAAAAAAACCGATAGACAGAACCCTAAGACAAATGGTAAAAGCAAAGCTATACAGAGAAAATCACACAAAGAAGCATACACATACACACTCACAGAAAGAGGAAAAGGAAAAAATATATACATATAAAAAAAATAAAGGAAGAGGGCAACCAAATCAATAAACAAATCTACCAATGATAATAAACTCTAAATACTAAACTAAGATAAACATAAAACCAGAAACAAATTATATGCAGAAAGCAAACCCCAAGTCTACAGTTGCTCCCAAAGTCCACAGCCTCAATTTTGGGATGATTCATTGTCTATTCAGGTGTTCCAGAGATGCAGGGTATATCAAGTTGATTGTGGAGATTTAATCTGCTGCTCCTGAGGCTGCTGGGAGAAATTTCCCTTTCTCTTCTTTGTTCACACAGCTCCTGGGGTTCAGCTTTGGATTTGGCCCCGCCTCTGCGTGTAGGTCACCTGAAGGCATCTGTTCCCCACCCAGACAGGACGGGGTTAAAGGAGCAGCTGATTCGGGAGCTCTGGCTCACTCAGGCCGGGGGGAGGGAGGTGTACGGAGTGCCGGGCGAGCCTGCAGCGGCAGAGGCCAGCATGACGTTGCAACAGCCTGAGGCGTGCCATGTGTTCTCCCAGGGAAGTTGTCCCTGGATCATGGGACCCTGGCAGTGGCAGGCTGCACAGGCTCCCAGCGGGGTGTGGAGAGTGACTTGTGCTCGCACACAGGCTTCTTCTGCTGCAGCAGCAGCCTCAGTGTTTCATGCCCGTCTCTGGTGTCCACGCTGATAGCCACGGCTCGTGCCCGCCTCCGGAGCTTGTTTAGGTGGTGCTCTGAATCCCCTCTCTTCACGCACCCCAGAACAATTGTCTCTTGCCTCTTAGGCAGGTCCAGACATTTTCCCGGACTCCCTCCCGGCTAGCTGTGGTGCACTAGCCCCCTTCAGGCTGTGTTCATGCAGCCAACCCCAATCCTCTCCCTGGGATCTGACCTCAAAGCCCGAGCCTCAGCTCCCAGCCTCCCACCCACTCTGGCGGGTGAGCAGACAAGCCTCTCAGGCTGGTGAGTGCTGGTTGGCACCGATCCTCTGTGTGGGAATCTCTCTGCTTTGCCCTCTGCACCACTGTTGCTGCGCTCTCCTCCACGGCTCCGAAGCTTCCTGCCCGCCCACCCCCTGTCTCTGCCAGTGAAGGGGCTTCCTAGTGTGTGGAAACTTTTCCTCCTTCGCAGCTCCCTCCCAGAGGTGCAGGTCCCATTCCTGTTCTTTTGTCTCTGTTTTTTCTTTTTTCTTTTGCTCTACCCAGGTATGTGGGGAGTTTCTTGCCTTTTGGGAAGTCTGAGGTCTTCTGCCAATGTTCAGTAGGTGTTCTGTATGAGTTGTTCCACATGTAGATGTATTTTTGATGTATTTGTGGGGAGGAAGGTGATCTCCGCGTCTTATTCCTCCGCAATCTTGAAGGTCTTCCTCCTGGATCTTTTGTGTTTCCAGCATCTTGTACATTGTAGACATTGTAGAAATGTGGGATGAATAGAAGGATGGATGAACAAATAAATAAAAGAATAAACAAATTCAATGTGACCCATTTGTTTAAGTTAACTATGACTAAAACAGCAATGATTTGTTATTTCTAGGAATCTATGGGCTGTCTAGGCAGATTTTCTGCTGGTCTTGCCTGAGCTCATTCATTCAGCTGTATTTAGCTGCAGGATTAGCAGGATAGATCCAAGATAGCCATATTCAGATGTCTGGTCGTGGGTATCAGCTGTCAACTGGGATGCCATGGTCCTCCTTCACATGGCCTCTCATCTTCTAATAAGTTAGACAGGTTTCCTTACATGGCAGACTCCAGGCAGCATTCCATGGTTGAAGATAAAAGCTGCAAGGCCTCTTGAGTCCTAAGCTTTGAAACTCACAGAGCATTACTTCTGCCACATATGCCAGTCAAAAAAAGACACAAAACCAACCAACCCACGTTCAAGGGATGGTGAAATGCACTCCACTTCTGGAAGAGAGGAGCTGCAAAAAATTTGTTCTACAGTCTACTGTCTGGTCACAATTACTTACATTCCCTACACATGCAAAATTACTCAACCCCTCTCAAGACCCCAAAAAAGTCTCATCCAATCACAGCATTTCAAAATCCAATATCCAGAATTTGTACCCATATTTAATTTACCACCTATCCGTGCACCATGAGACCAGAATCTTTTAAAAAAAGCTGCAAGAACTTTAGCCCTATTAGTAATCAACCTCCTAGACTCCATCACCTCACCCGTCCTTTGCACCACTTCTTCCTCAGTCGATACAGTATTTCTCCAACTCCTGACCTCTTGCTTTGTCTCTCACTTTTTCCCACACATTTGCCTCTCCTGTCAGTTGATATAATGTGTCTAGCATAACCTTGGGAATCCTCTCAGGAATGTATTGCTCTCTCTGGTGTCATCCTGTTTCCATGTCTCTTGGTAACTAACCCACCCCAACTACCCACATAGCTGGGGGTGGGGGATCAGACATAACGGAGGGATTAAATTAATCTTTTGAAATATTTCTAAAGTTGCGTAGAAAATCAAAGCAGTTGAATTGTTCTTATCACTTCAGTAATGATTTGCAGTTTAACACTTCAGTGTTTCATTCACTTGTCTATAAAATAGAATAAAATATTTCCCTAGGGCTTTACCTTGCCTCCCACCTATTTACAATTTGTTACTGGGAAAATTTCCAAAGATATTGCTTCATATTTTATTTTTCCATCTCATGGAAAAGCTATAGTGTTTTAATGTTATCAACATTTTAATTGGCAAGTTTAATTATATAGTATAATCATCTTCTGAACTACACCTCAAAATAGTTTGATCAAGCAGAACTGCTTTTACTAAATTTGACAGAACTCACAATTAGCTTTCTAGAGAATAACTTCTATTTTAAAAATTGCTATTCATGTTGCAATTTGCACTCTTATTATAACCTTGGCCCTGATTCATTATGATAAAGAGAATGAAAATCAATATACTTCTTTCTTTTCAAACAGATTTCTGAAATGTTCACTTCTGTACCCAAAGCAAGCTGAATGAGGTAACCAAATCATCACAGTGATTCTTTTTGCTAAAAATAGAGTCAACGCAGATAAATGAATATCATTTTTCAGGTGTACTTCCTTAGTCGTAGCCTCCATAATACATGGGCTCTGTACAAGAGTAAAACACCTTGCAATACAATTTATAATTGTAGTTATTTGTTTAGAAATAGCATTTGTTATTTTCTGTGCCTAATATAGTTTAAAATGTGTGACATCCCATGTCCCTCCTTATTTGCAATTTCACTTTGATATTCTCTACTAAAATAACCTTAAAGTTTCATACTTGTTTAGGCATCACTTAACCTCCATCTATGTATTCGTATAGCTGTTTATGCAGAATAGCTATTAAGATATTCATACTTATTTTTCAAAAGACACATTTGAGCCACATTCTAAACATCTCACTAAGCTAAATATAATTGATTTGTTTATTCAACAAACATTTACCCACCACGTGCAGGAGACACAGCAATGATAAGACAAAGTCCTTGCCCTTCACTGAACTTACATCTTAGTATGCAGAGAAAGTCAGTAAACAGATAAGCAAGTAAATGTAGAGGGTACTGAATGGAGGTTAGTGCTAGGAGGAAATAATAAAACAGGATGAAGAGAGAGTGAGCACCGGGTTGGGGGAGAGGGACAGGAGGATACTGTATTATGTAGCAGTAATGCCCGCTAGAAATAGAGGAGGCTATCCTGTCTGACGAGTTTATTTCAGCCCAGGTAACTGACCTCCTGAATACATTTCTAACTCTGACCTAGCTCTCTTGGCTTCCCTCCAGGATTATGTGGCAGATCAGTGTCTCCTTTGTCTCAAATGTTAGTGATCTCAGCACACCAATATCGGACAATCATCTAGATTCCTTCACCTCCTGGTACCTGCATTAATTCCACTAGGTTCAGTTATCATAAAACAACTGACACAAAGATTGTGCTTCTCTTTAGAGACCTATCTTTGAATGTATTCTATTTTGGAAGTCAGGTTCTTTGAGTTTGGTAGGACTTCATTTGGATAAGGGATTAAAGTTCTTTGCAGAGCTCATCACTGTTCTTTTTTTCTTTGAAGTTGGATCAGGTCTTTTGACTCTTCTATTCAAAGCCATAAAAGAGAACTGAAAAAAAAAGCCAGAGGCCAAAAAATAAACAGGAAAACCAATAGAAAACTGCACCCATCCTATGTGAGAATAACCTGAGTTGCCGTCAAAATGAAATTGCTGGTGTCTTTTACTTGACTTGGAGACATTTCAGCTATATGCAGCTTATCTTTCAAGATCATTACATTAATTCTTAGCCAAAACCTGTTACTCCCCACAATTTCCATCTTCTCCACAAAGTCCATCGGCATGGCTTTAGCCATTTAAATTTCTGTGTTTCTGAAAACGTGATTCTTTTCACACCATCATCTTAACTGCTTTTCAGTTCACATGCTCCCTGTGCAGTTGCTTTGAACTTCACGGAAATTTGATCTTCTGATCTCCACTTTTTACCCACAGGGACTGAAATCATAATTCTACTTATCCTTATCACCCACCTTGAGAAGTTACAATTTCTTCATCTGATTTTCTATTTCTAATCCTAAGTCTTGAGACTTTTATAAATATTAATCAGTGTGCAACATTGTGCTACAGCAATACCGAAAACATGAGGATTGTACAAAATGACTGAATATTTAAATATAAAAGATTCGGTTAGGATCTATGAAGGAGAAATAATCTTGAATGATAGTCATTCAGTGTAACTGAGAGTAAGGCGCTATAGGTAAGCATTGTTTCAAGCAGTGGAGAGGATTATGTGAATTGCTCCAGAAAACCAGTAAAGCTTCTGGCTCCTCCGGGGTTATGCTTAGTCCACCAACTGGCTCTGTTTCCCACTGTGGTATGCCTGCAGAAAAATACCTTAAAAGAAATGTTTACTCTGGGTTTTTGCTGGATCACAACTCCAAAAGTGATCAACTAGAACGCAGAAAATTTTTAAATTTAAGGATTAAAGAGTTTGTTAATTTCAGGGAGAATGAATATTACGAATATCTAAAAACTTTTCTTAATGGCAAATGGCTTTTGAGTTAGAGAAGGATTAGAATGAAATCACTATTCCCTCCTACTCTTCTTTCTCTTTGTATGATAAATGATAGTCAGTTTTGCTGCACTGGCAAATTTCCATATTTTTGAGATATTTTTCTCATGGCCATTGTTATACAAAGTCCACTTATCATTTAAACTGCCTATTGACTATTTTTTTCTTCTCTCTCTCTCCATGCAGTATAGGATTTTAAAAAAACTATACCACAATTTGAAACTTGGATATTAATTACCATATTACTGTTATTATAGACTGTCTAGTCAAAAGGAAACACAGAAATGTGTGGCCAAACTAGCAGAGAAGTATGAAAGGTTACCAGTTGCCAGGCAATAAGTTATTTGCTTAGTTCTATTTATATAGATAAAGAAGAAAACAAAAAGTGGAGAAACAGCAGATTAAATGGATAGGTATGTATATGACTAGAATATTTTTCCCATGTCATCAATAGTTTTTCCCTTACATAGACTGGTTTTAGTTTGAACTTGTTTAGATTTTTAATCTCCAGGAATGAATGACAAGTAAGGATAGTGATCTTACTAATTCTCTAAATTAACAAAGAAGCCATTGTGCTGTGGTACAGTTCATCTCTTCAGAGAATACTTGTTAAAAACTGAGTGAGAGGGTTGTTGGTTTTCATTTGAGAAAATTTTATTATGTCAAACTTTGCTTTCTCAACTTTAGTTTAATATTACATTAAAATGTAACATTGCAATAAATTCTCTATGCATATCAGCTTATACTAAGACTCCTCTAAACTACTGGGAAGAACCATTACTTGATTGGCTTTTTGATGCTTTGGGACCAGTGAAAAAGAGACTATATTCACATCTTCACTTCTGTTTCGGGTAAATGTACTTGTTTTGATGAACCTCAAAGCATTTGTTGTTAGAGCTCTTATGGAAACAGAGATACTGTAAATCGTTAGTTTAAAAAAATTTTATGGATTCATTTATTTAGCATGCTTCAAATGTGCAAAGTACTGGTTATGTCATTATCACAGTGGCATGAGACACTCCATTTGTCTCTCCCCTTCAATCTGTAACTAGTAAAACATCCATAACTCAACAAAGGTTTCTCTGCTCAACATGCCAGAATGCCAGAGACATCCACACATCTGTATACCTGAGATTGAGTGGATTGGAACACACAGAGGAGGTAGAACCAGGGGAACAGTAGAGGCAGTGCTCACAATCCTAGTCTCCTCTCCAAAGTGGCTAAGCTCACAGCCCCAGGGAACCCAGTAGTAGCAGCAGCAAAGGTAGTGCACATGACTCTGACCTCCCAGTGGCAACGGTACCCACAGCCATAGGGAACTGGGCAGTCCCTTCAGCCATGGTAGTGCCTGTGACTCCAGCCCCGCACCCACAGTGGTGGTGCCTGCAAACCAAACAACCCCAGATGCAGTGAAAGCAGTCAAGACCCTGGCTAACCCCCACCACTCCTCCGCTGTGGTGGTGCCAACAGCCAGGTGACCTCTGAAGCAGTGGGGGCACCACCATCCTGGTGCCCCCGGCAGCAGCACCAGTGACAGTGGCAACACCAGCCACAGCAAGACACCAGCAACCTGCAGGCACAAGCAGCAAAGAGGAGTGCACTGGGAATACCTCTGGCTGAGGTCGTAGAGGGTGGAAGTGCAGATTCTCAAATATCGCCAGAGGCAGCTCGGGTAAGAGAAAACCAAAACTTGTACTATAGTGCCACCTACTGAAAAATAAAATTACCCATCTGCTGAATTGTTAGAATCAAAGTAAACAAAAGCTTAACCTTAATAAAAAAAGGTGTTCACTACTTCAAATGTGTCGGGAGAAGAACAACTCATCAAGCACCATGAAAAATCATAGCAACATCGATCACAAAAAGAAAATGACAATTCTCCAGAAACTTAAAGTCACAGAAGACCATGATCTGATAGAGAATTCAAAATAGTTGTCATGAAGAAACTCAGTGAGCTACAAGAAAACTCAAAAAAAAAGCAGTTCAATGAGCTCAGGAATAAAATTAATAAACAGAAGGAATACTTTGCCAAAGAGATTGAAACTCTAAAAAAACTAAACAGAAATTCTGGAACTGAAGAACTCAATAAATGAGATGAAGAACCCAATAGAAAGCACTGGAAATAGAGCAGACCATATGGAAGAGAGAATTTGCAAGCTTGAAGATATAAATCTAGAAGTGATTCAGGTAGAAGAAAAGAGAGACACAAGATTTTTTTTTTAAATGAAGAAACTCATGAGAACAATCTGACTCCATTAGAATAGGAAACATAAGGATAATGGGTGTCCCAGAAACAGAAAAGGGGCTGAAGGCAGCAGAGAGCTTTTAAATAAGAAACAATAGCTAAGAACGTCCCAAACCTGGGGAAGGAACAAGTCCACAAAGCTAATAGAACACCTAATTATCTCAATGCAAAATGACCTTCTCCAAGACACATTATATTGAAACTGTCAAACGTCAATGATAAGGAATTTTAAAGGCAGCCAGGAGGAAAAAACAGTAACTTACAAAGGAACCCCCCATTAGGCTATCAGCAGATTTCTCAGCAGAAATTCTACAGACCAGGAGGGAGAGGAATGACATTCTCAGAAAATGGAAAGATAAAAAACTACCAGCCAAGAATACACTATCCAACAAAGTTTTCCTTCAAATATTAAGGGGAAATAAAGGTTTTCTCAGACAAACAAAAGCTGAGGGAGTTCATCACTAGCAGACCTGCCTAAGAAGAAATGTTGAAAGGAGCTTCTCTACCTGAAACAAAAAGGCAAAGGTACACAGAACTTTCAGTAAGGTGATAAACAGACAGACAGAATTAGAAAATTGTAACTCTATATCAGAAGAGGTTGTTAAACTCAATTATAGCATAAAGTTTAAAGGGAAAAAGACATTAAAAACAACTATGGCTACTTCAATTTGGTAACAAACTCACAACATAAAAAGAGATAATTTGTGACAACAAAACATAAAAGGAGAAGAAGAGAAGGATGGAACCTGTGTAGGCAAATGAAGATAATATGCTATCAGCAGAAAAAGAACTATTTTATCCATGAAATGTTTTATACAAATCTCATGGCAACCACAAAACAAAAATCTAAAGAAGGGAAACAAATAATAAAGAGGAAGCTAAGAAAAACATCAGAAAAATCATCAAACCAAAATGGCAGACAGAAACACAGGGGAAAAGAAACAATGGAGATATAGATCAACCAGAAAACAAAAGATAAAATGTCATAACTAAGTCCTAATATATCAGTAATCACCCTAAATGTAAAAGGATTGAATTCACCAATCAAAAGACACAAAGTGGTTGGATGGATTAAAAAACAAGATACAACTATAAGGTGCCTCCAGGAGACTCAGCTCAGCTCTAAAGACAGACATAGGCTCAAAGTGAAGGGGTGGAAGATAATATTACAAGCAAATGGCAGCCAAAAGAAAATTGGTGTAGACATACTCATATCAGACAAAATAAATTTCTAGTCAAAATAGGTAACAAGAGACAAAGATGGACATTACATAATGATAAAGAGGACAATCCATCAAGAAGACATAACCTTTATTAAATGTATGCACTGAATGTAGGAGCACCAAGATATACAAGGCAACTATTAACAGACCTAAGAGAGAAACTGACAGCAACACAATAAGAGTAGTGGACTCTAACACCACACATACATCAATGGATAGATCATTGAGACAGAAATTCAACAAGGAAATATCAGCTTTAAATGAATGGACTTAACATATATCTGCAGAACATTCCATCCAAATGCAGCATAATACACATTTTTCTCAAGTGCACATGGAACATTCTCAAGGGTAGACCATAAGTTGGGACACAAAACAAGTTTCAGTAAATTTAAGAAAATTGAAATCATATCAAGCATTTTTTCTGACCACAATGGTATGAAACTAGAAATCAGCTATAAGAAGAAAGCTTGAAAAATCACAAATATGTGGAGACTAAACATGCTACTGAAAAACTACTGAGTCAATGAAGAAGTCAAAGGAGAAATCAAAAAGTATTTGAAGACAAATGTAAATGAATATATGACATACCAAAATCTATGTGATGCAGTAAAAGCAGTACTAATGGGGAAGTTTACATCAGTACAGACCTACCTCAGGAACCAAGAATGTCAAATAATCTAAACTACACCTAAAGGAACTAGAAAAAGAACAAATAAAGCCCAAAGCCAGTAGAAGGAAGGAAATAAAAAAAATCAGAGCAGAAATAAATAAAATAGAGACCAAAAAGACAATAGAAAAGATGAATGAAAACTAATCTTTGAAAAGATAAACAAAATTGACAAACCTTTAGATACATTCACTTACAAAAAAAAAGAGAAGGTTCAAATAAATAAAATCAGTAATGAAAGAGACGTTACAACAGATACCACAGAAATACAAAGGATTGTAAGAGAGTACTGTGAACAGCTATATGCCAACTGGACAACCTAGAAGAAATAGATACATTCTTAGAATCATACAACCTTCCAAGACTAAAACATGAAAAAACAGAAAATTTGAATAGACTGATCATTGGTAAGAACATTGAAACAGTAATCATCCCAAAAAACAAAACGACCAGATGACTTCACAGGGGAATTCTACCCAATATTCAAAGATTTAATACCTATCGTTTTCAAACTCTTCCAAAAAATTGAAGAGGAGGGAATGATTCCTTACTCATTTTACAAGGCCAACATTACCCTGATACCAAAACCAGTCAAGGACAACACAAGGAAAGAAAATTATAGACGAATATCTGTGAACAAATTAGATGCAAAATCCTCAACAAAATATAAGCAAACCAAATTCAACAACATACTAAAAGGATCATACACTATGATCAAGTGGGATTTATCTCAGGGATGTAAGAATGGTTCAATACCCACCAATCAATCAATGTAATACACCACATTAACAAAATAAAGGATTAAAAAAATCACATGATCATCTCAATAGATGCAGAAACTTGACAAGATTCAACATTGATTTATGATTTTAAAAACTCTCAATAAAATGGGTATAGAGGGAATGTACCTTAATATAATAAAGGCCATATGTTACAAACCCACAGCTAGCATCATACTCAGCAATGAAAAGCTGAAAGCCTTTTCTCTAAGATAAGGAACAAGGCAAGAATGCCCACTCTTGCTACTTTTATCCAACATAGTATTGGAAGTTCTAGGGAGAGCAACTAGACAATAGAAAGAAATAAAAGGCATTCAAATTGAAGAGGAAGGAGTAAAACTGTCATTGTTTGCAGATGTCATGATATTATGCATAGAAAACACTAAAGACTTCACCAAAAAACTATTATAAATAATAAACAAATACAGTAAAGTTGCAGGGTACAAAATCAATATACAGAAATCTTTTGTATGTCTGTACAATAACAACAAACTCACAGAAAGAGAAATTAAGAAAACTGCCCCATTTACAATCACAACAAAAAGAATAAAATATCTAGGAATAAATTTAACCAAGGGGCTGAAAGACCTATACACTGAAAACCATAAGACACTGTTGAAATAAATTAAAGAAGACACAAAAAATAGAAGGATATTTCATGCTCATGGATTGGAAGAATTAACATTAGTAAAATGTCCACATTACTTAAAGAAATCTACAGATTCAGTGCAATCCCTATAAAAATCCCAATGACATTTTTCACTAAAAATGCCTTGAAATTTGTATGGAACCACAAAAGACCCCAAATAGCTAAAGCAATCCTGAGGAAAAAGAACAAAGTTGGAAGTATCACAGTCCCTGATTTCAAATTACACTACAAAGTTATAGTAATCAAAAAAGCATGGTACTGGCAGAAAGACACACAGATCAATGGAATAGAATTGAGAGCCCAGTAATAAACCCACACGTACATGGACAACTAATTTATGACAAAGAGCAAGAATGTACAATGGAGAAAGGAAAGTGTCTTCAATAAATGGTATTGGGAAAACTGGACAGCCACATGCAAAAAAAAGTAAATGAAACTAGACCACTATCTTACCACCATACACAAAAATTAACTCAAAATGGATTAAAGACTTGAATGTAAGACCTGAAATTGTAAAACTCCTAGAAGAAAACATAGGTAGTATGCTCTTTGATGTCAGTCTTAACAACATCTTTTTGGATATGTCTCCTCGGCAAAGGAAACAAAAGCAAAAATAAACAAATGAGACTACATAAAGCTAAAAAGCTTTTGCATACCATAGGAAACAAACAACAAAATGAAAAGACAACCTACCAAATGGGAGAAGATATTTGCAAATCATACATCTGATAAGGGGTTAATATCTGAAACATATAAAGAACACGTACAACTCAACAACCACAACAAAACAATTAACAAGTGGGCAGAGGATCTGAATAGATGTTTTTCCAAAGAAGACATTCAACAGACACATGAAAACATGCTCAAGGGGCTTCCCTGGTGGCGCAGTGGTTGGGAATCTGCCTGCCAATGCGGGGGACATGGGTTTGGGCCCTTGTCTGGGAGGATCCCACGTGCCGCGGAGCAACTGGGCCCATGAGCCACAACTACTGAGCCTGCGTGTCTGGAGCTTGTGCTCCGCAACAAGAGAGGCCGTGACAGTGAGAGGACCGCGCACTGCGATGAAGAGTGGCCCCCGCTCGCCGCAACTAGAGAAAGCCCTCACACAGAAGCGAAGACCCAACACAGCCAAAAATAAATAAATTTTTTTAAAAAAATTTTTAAAAAAAAGGATGTAATCATTTAAAAAAAAAAAAGATGCTCAACATCACTAATTATCAAAGAAGTGCAAATCAAAACCACAATGAGATATTACCTCATTCCCTTTAGAATGACTGTTATCAAAAAGACAAGAAATAACAAGTGTTGGAGAGGATGTGGCGATAAGGGAACCCCCATAATGCTGTTGGTAGGAACGTAAATTGGTGCATCCACTATGGAAGACAATGTGGAGATTCCTCAAAGAATTAAGAATAAGTTAATCATATGATCCAGCTATTCCACTTCTAGGTATTTATCTGAAGAATACCAAAACACTAAGTTGAAAAGATATATGCACCCCTATGTCCATTGCAGCATTATTTACAGTAGCCAAGATGTGGAAATAACCTAAATGCCCATTGACGAATGAAGGAATAAAGAAGATGTGGTATATATATGCAATGGAATAGTACTCAGCCATTAAAAATGATGAAACCTGGCCATTTTCAACAACATGGATGGACCTTGAGGGTATTATGCTAAGTGAAATAAATCAGACAGAAAACAAATACCATATGATTTCACTCATATGCAGAATATTAAAAAATAGATAAACAAGCAAACAAAACAAAACAAAAACAAACACTTACCTACGGGTAACAAACTGGTGGTTTCCAAAGGGGAAGGGTGGTGGAGGGAAGACAAAATGAGTAAAGGGGGTCCATGTATGGTGACAGATGGAAACTAGATTTTTGGAGTTGAGCACGCTGTAGTGTATGCGGAAATAGATTAATGATGTTGTACACATTAAACTTATATAATATAAACCAATTTTACCTCAGTTTTTTTTTAAGTGTGCAAAATACTACCCGAACACTGATGGGGGTTTGGGAGGGGGGTGGTGTCATAACTTAAGATGGGTCTGTTCCTCTTGGAGACCAAGTTTCAGGAAGAGAAAATGTAGCCATTACAGGTAACACGTCTGGTACTCCTGCAGCTTTCCGTGCCGTGGACTACAGTGATTCCCAGGCCCATCGTATCATCCATTTACCTGCTGCACGGCTACTGCGTGCTAAGCATGTACCCCTTATTCTGGAAGAAAGATATACACACCAGAGGGTTTCAGGATAACATTAATACATTAATTGTCAAAGATATAAACAAATATTTGTCTCACTCTTCTTATTCATATGTATTCTCTTAGAACCTAGAGTCTCCCACAGACAGAAATCATGAGATACCTCTTGGGATTACTGAGTGTGTGCCCTTAAAAAGTGACTGCAACTTCCAAAAGTTTTAAATTTAAAGTCAAGGTGTACCTAAACCACTGGGGAAATCTGGCTCAATTTGTATTATCATTTTTCACCATACCACTTTATGCTTGGTCTCTCTTGAAATTTTCTTCTGAAGTACAGGCAAAGTTTCTGTCATTAGGGGACTACTGTTGTGTGAAGTCAGCAAGTGCATTTCAAACTTTAAAATATGCATTAAAGGCATTATAGTTGCAGTCAGTAATTACAGTAAACTCTAAAACCCTGGCTTAACAGGTTCAAGGACAATGCTGTAGTGGTATATATATAATACCTACTTGCTATGACAACCTTATGTAAACACAATTTCAAGTAAGTGTTCATTTCATAATGACTTCTGCTATCAATACTCAATCTACTTAGTTACCAGAAACTGTCAATATGCCCTTCACCTCACATGTTCTTAAGTGACATGTACCACTTCTCCAGCTTGTTATTTATTTGTTAGCTTTATTGATTTAAATTCCTTCTCTACTTCTACTTACATGTCTAGAGGAGAATGATATTAGAACAGACTTTGTGACAAAGATACAATGAACAGCTTAAAGTGATCACTACTGGATCAATCTGTAAGGTTGGGGGAAAAGGGAGAGATATAATTGCATCAAGATGTGTTTATCACTATTCTTAATTTACACAAACCGATTTCCATGAATGTACCTATTAAATTCAGCTAATATTTTCTTTTCAGATAATAAAGAACCCAATCTTGTCATTTAACAAACATTTCTTCGTACCTACTATGTGTTCCCAACAGCATTGGGGAGGGAACGATGAATAAGACATGCTCTTTGTTTACAACCTAGTGGGGGGAAAAGAAAGAATTTAAATAATCACACTACAATGTAGTGAGTACCAAAGTAGACATTTGAATGTTTGGGGTTTGAATTTTTTGTTTTTGCTATAAATAATAACAACATCTTCCTAAGGATTGCCAATGAAATAAAAGTCCTTGATGGGACTGTGTAGGCAAGTTTAAATAGAACCTCAAGAGTTCAATTGCTTTGCATAATAGAGGAAGAAGATTTTGACAATCTAGGAGAGAGGTCTAGGACAGCACAGTCCAGTAGAAATATAATGTGAGCCACATATATAATTTTAAAGATTCTGATGGTCACATTTCTAAAAAAATAAAACAAGAAAAAGGGGAAATTAATTTTAATAATATATTTTATTTAACTCAATATATCCAAAACATTGTCACTTTAATAATTAAAATATTATTACCTATATATTTTATGTACTTTTTTCAAAGTCGTCAAAATCTGGCCTGTAGTTTACACTTACAGCACATCTGATCTAAAACTAGCTACATTTCAAATGCTCTAGAGCCACCTCAGGTGATCAGTGGCTAGAGCACCCGACAGCACAGATCTAGTAGGTGATAGAAGAGGGAGTGAGCAATGAGAGGGCAGAAGCCTGTGTACCGTGCAATACAATCTATCCCATCGCCCCCGCAATCTTCAGTTAAGGATGCAGTACTCAAATACTTGGTGTGAGGAATTTGTGTTGCAGAAAATGACGAAGCTCAGCTTCACAAAAGTACTTATGTGGTGTGGGTCAAATGTGCAACAGTATGTTTAAAGACAAGGAGACACCAAAGGGGGTGAATAAGTAGCTGAAGAAGTTAAGAGTTGTTATTAAGGGATGAAGCCAGACAGACGTGCCGGGGTGAGAATGGAAAGGACCCTGTGTACCATGCAAAGGGACGTGGTCTTATGTTGAACACAGTAGGGAACTATGGAGTGTGTTTATGCCTGAGAATACATGATGGGATTTCTGCGTAATTTCACCTAGATGTCCCGTAGACACTTCAAACTCAACATGATCAAAATTTAACTCATTGATGAACCATTCCGTCAAACCTGCCATTTCTATGTTTCTTAATTCCTCCCGCTCTTTTTATTTTTAATAAATTTATTTATTTATTTACTTTTGGCTGCGTTGGGTCTTTGTTGCTGTGCGTGGGCTTTCTCTAGCTGCAGCGAGCGGGGGCTACTCTTCGTTACAGTGCGTGGGCTTCTCATTGTGGTGGCTTCTCTTGTTGCAGAGCAGGGGTTCTAGGCACGTGGGCTTCAGTAGTTGTGGCACTCGGGCTCAGTAGTTGTGGCACACGGGCTTAGTTGCTCCACGGCATGTGGGATCTTCCGGGACCAGGGCTTGAACCTGTGTCCCCTGCATTGGCAGGCGGGTTCTTTACCACTGCACCGCCAGGGAAGTCCTCCTCCCACTCTTTTATCCTCCCAAACCTACTTCTGAAGGTCCTGCAAGGCTAACTACTTTTCCCACTCTCCACTTCCCTAACTCTATTTCAGGCCATTACCATATCCTGACTGGATTATTACAACTGGTCTCCTTCTTCAGTCTTGATCAATTTCAATCCATTCCCCACAGAAACATAAATTCGTCTAAAATGCAAAGTAAATCCCAAAGTTTCCTGTTTGTCTCCTGCTTTTCTTAGAAGAAATTCCCAATCTCCTAAAATTGGTTTAGAAGGTTCTGAGTGATCTGGCTCTTGATTACTTCTCCAGCTTCAGCCCAATTTCTTCTCACCCTCCACTTAAGCCATATTGAACTTCTTACAGTCCACCAAATGTGCCCACCACTTCAGAGCCTGGCAGGGGCTGTGTCTGATTTACGGAACATATTCCCTAATTTTGTGGTCTCTATATACATGACCTTCTAGGAAGTCTTTCCAATTGCCCCCAAGTGTAAGTTAGAATGCCCTCCTATATGGCTCTCTAGTCCCCTATATTTCTCCTGTCATAACAATAGCATGCTGTTTTATAATTTTCCATTAAGGCATTATTTCCCAGTCAACTAATTTTTCCACTAACACAGAGTAACCACGTATTTTTCTCAGTGGTACCTTCAGGTCAAACCATACCTGGCAAAGATTTAGGTACTAAGGAAATGTTTGTTGAATGCTTAATTTATATCAATAGATCAGAGGCTTATAGAGAGCAGAGGAAGGTATCAAGTTAGGTTACTGTGACAGTCTATATAATAATAAATGTTGAAAGTCTGAAATAGACAGGAGGACTGACAATATGTGGGGGATGAGTGAAGTATAGTGAAAGATATTTAGAAAGTAAATTTGACATGACTTGGTAACTAAGTGGATGTAGGAGATAAGAGAAAAGAGTTAAGGATAATGCCTAGTTTTAAATCTTAGTGATTCCAGTAAAAGAAGAAACACAAAAAAAGAGCAGCAAGCTTGTGTGTAGGGAAGGTAAATAAGGGTGTAGAGGTCAATTTTGAAAACATTTATTTTCAGGGAAATGTAGAAGATCCAACTACTGATTGAGAACCTCCTACTGGAAGTAAAGCTTAGTCTAAAAATTCATTCTAAAAGGATCACTAAGAACTGGGAGCCCTATACACTTCAAACAGTTGTAGTAAATCTTTTGCCACATGTTCAGTGCTTCCATCTAATCTTTTAGTTGTCAACTCAAGTATTAGCAGACAACAAATATTACCAAAAACAAAAGAGAGTTTCTACTATGACATATAAAAATTGAAATAGTTAAATAAAATTTGGAGGAGACTGATTTTGCAGAAAAAATAAAACTTCAAAGGAAATTAATACTCTTAGGTAGAAAATAGGGACTTCCCTGGTGGTCCAGTGGTTAAGAATCCACCTTCCAATGCAGGGGACGCGGGTTCGATCCCTGGTCAGGGAACTAAGATCCCACATGCTGCAGGGCAGCTAAGCCCAAGTGCCACAACTACTGAGCCTGCACACTCTAGAGCCATAACTAGAGAAGCCCACACTGCACAACAAAGAGCCTATGGGCCACAACGAAAGATTCTGCATGCTGGAACAAAGATCCCACGTACTGCAATTAAGACCCAACACAGCCAAATTAATTAATTAATTAATTAATTAATTAATTTTTAAAAAGAAAGTAAATAAAATACTGCAACCATGAAAAAGAACAGGATACCATTAAAAAAACAAAAAAACAAAAAGGACATTCCGAGAACAAAAAGAGGGGGTAGATTCCTAGAAAATTAGAACTTTGACAGTGGAAATGAAAAGTTCAAAAGATAAGTCTGAAGAGAAATTTAGAGAATATTCTAGAAATTTGGGCCAAAAGATAAAAAGATGAAATAAAGATAAGAAATTTGCCAGTGAGGTCAAAAAGTTATAGTAAGATAGGAGTTCCACAAATGGAGTACAGAGAAAAGAGAGAGGAGACGACCATTTGTATTAGTTTCCTATGGCTGCTATAACAAACTACCACAAACCTGGTGGCTTAAAACTACATAAATGTATTTGCTTTCAGTACTGTACTGTAGATCAGAAGACTAAACTCAGTCTCACTGGGTTAATATTAAGTTGTTGGTAAGGCTGGTTCCTTCTGAAGTCTCCAGGGAAGAATTCCTTTCCTTGCCTTTTCCTGCTTGTAGAAACCACTCATATTCCTTGCCACGTAGTTCCTTTCCTCCATCCTCAAAGCATATTACTCTAACCTCATTTTTGTCATCACATGGCCTTCTCTCTAACTCTGACTCCTTCTGCATACCTCTTATAAGGACCATTATGATTGCATCAGGCTTACCCAGATAATCCAGGATAATTTTCCTATCTCAAGATAATTAACTTGACCACATCTGCAAAATTCTTTTTGCCATAAGATTTACATGTTCCAGAGATTAGAACATGGACATCTCGAGGGGGTGAGGGTGGGGGTGGGGTGAGGGGGACCAGAGAGAGCATTATTCAGCCTACTACACTGTTGATAAAATAATTCATGACAACTTCCCACAACCAGAAGATCTTAGTTTGGAGGTTAAAAATACGCCTTACTTCCCAGCACAGTAATGAATACACAATAAAGCACAGTGTAGTAAATTTTAAAATATCAGAAATATATGAAGATCCTATAGGCTACAGTGTAAACCGTAATTATGTACTTCTACTCAAGAGTACATTAAACATTAGAAGACAATGGAAAGAAATTATTTCCAACCTAGTATTCCATAACCAGCTAAACTACTAGTCAAGTGTCAAGTTAGTATAACACTGATATCCATACTTGACAAAGATACTACAAGAAATGAAAAGTTAAAGGCCAATATTTCTCAAATTAAATAACCCTAAATGAAATATTAGCAAATTAAATCCAGTAATATATTAACAGGATAAGATATCAACACCAAGTAGAGTTTATTCCCACAATGCAAGGTTAGTTGAACATTTGAATGTAATCACAATCAGTATAAATGACCACATCCATAGACTAAAGGAAAAAATAATATAAATATATTAATAGACTAAGAGAAAGCAATTGATAAAATTCAACATCTATTCATGATAAAGACTCTCAGCAAACTAGCAATACAAAAGAACTTTCTCAATCCAATAAAGGTTTGTTTTATTTTGTTTTTTGGTGCATATTGGCAAGCTGATTTTAAAATTTATATGAAGATGCAGAGGACCCTGAATAGCCATGACAACCTTGAAGAAGAATTAAGCTGGAGGACTTATACTTCCAGGTATCAAGACTTACTGTAAATCTACAGCAATCAAAAGGGAAAAATTAATTCAAGTCATAGTAGTCAAAATAATGGTAACTCCTAAAGAGTGAGTACTGACTAGATCGGAGACTAAGAAACCTTTTGATTGATAAAAATGTTCTATATCTTCATTTAGATGGTGTATACAGGTGTGTATGTGTGTGTGTGTATATATATATATATATATATATAGTCATCAAACTATACATTTAAGATTTATGCAACTTGCTATATATAACTTTACCTTGATAAAATTTGAAAGGTTTAATTTATATTTCAGGGTAGAATAAAAACATCTTCAGACATGTAAAGTCACAAATATGCTTTCTGTGAAAGCTATTCGTGGATGTATTCTACAAAATGAGAGAGCAAACCAACAATGAGGAAGGCCTGGGACAGAAAAAATAGATCAAACCAAGGAGAGAAAATGAAGGGATTCCCAGCGTGAGGGTAAATAAATCCCAGAATGTCAGCTGTACCTCAGATAGGAGGGAGAATAGCCCAGATTGGAGCAAGCTCTGGGAGAGAGAACTCCAAAAAGATTAATTTGATAGCATGCCTGGTACATCTGACCATATAGAGAGGAGATTTAGACAACTGCAGATAATTTGAAGTTTAATTAATGAAAGGTACAGAGAAAAACAAAAACAATAAATAAGACAAATTTTTTTCCAGGAAGCCCATAAATTGTATAGGAAAATTAACTTAAACATAGTTTATTAATTAACTTGTCTCTTTGAACAGCCTTTACTTGGTTATAATCATGTGTTCACCAAATATCTAACCAAATATACTATACATATAAAAGGGGTTAAATAATCAGCTAAGGGGTGAAAGAGTTTCCTCTGTGGTGGAGGGATTAGTGGGAGGCATAGCTGGAGACTGATATTTTTGTAGTAAACCTGGCAGCATATTTCAACTTCATAAATGATGTGCATGCACAATGTTTACTTAAATAAGATCTCAAAAATTTTCAGAGAGGATGGGAGTGTTGCAAAAGAGATTAACAGGTGATCAGTCAGGAGATGAACTTCAGAAGGACTAATGGTGGGACTGAGTGATAGATTGCTGTGGATCATGGTCTAGATGGAATAGCTCAAGGTTTTCCAATTAAGTTTTCAATGCCATACCCTTGCATTTTAAACCTATCATTTTTCAGAGCAAGACAACCTTTCTTTTTGAAACTCCTTTTTTTTAATGCAAAATGCTTTAAATAATTTGTGAAGCATTCTGTCAGCATTTTATGCTTGCTGGGAAAAGAAGTTTTCTTCTCTCTTCCTATTATTGCTATCTCTCAACACTTGCAGCAGAGAATTTATTACTTATTAAAGCAGATGACATTCCTTAAGTGTTTTCAGGAATTATAAACAATTACAGGAAAGAAAAGTGTTTCCATTACCAAAAAGGTAATAATGATGGAACCCAGTATTGAATATGCCAGTGAGATCACACAGCTTAGAGAGCAAGCACAGTGTTTTAACCTTTATCCTAGCTGATAGAAGATGATGCAGTATTCTATTATCCAGAATGACAAGTGATTTATTGGGATACTTTCTTTCCTTCCAAACTGTTTTAAACCACTGTTTTTTTTTTTTCCAGTTGCACTGATTTTTATCTTAGTGCACATACAGGGCTATAAACATTTGAGTGATCATAAAAAAAAAAACAACAATATAAAACCCACCACCACCAACATTCTCAGTTCTGAAGATACTCACTTTGTTAGTGCTATACCACATGGAGGTTTGCCTCATTGCATGCCCAAACAGCTTTTATTTAGGCAGATTTTTTTAGTAGCCTTGTCTAAAAGTAAACAAAGGCTTAGAAAATTCCTAACATTTTCCCCAAACTCTGCTTGCTGAAATCTTTTAGGAAAAATCATTGTATGAGGAGCCAGATACTCTTGCTAAAAGAGAAAATTACTGGGCTTCCCTGGTGGCGCAGTGGTTGAGAATCTGCCTGCTAATGCAGGGGACACGGGTTCGAGCCCTGGTCTGGGAAGATCCCACATGCCACGGAGCAGCTGGGCCCGTGAGCCACAGCTACTGAGCCTGCGCGTCTGGAGCCTGTGCCCTGCAACGGGAGGGGCCGCGATAGTGAGAGGCCCGCGCACCGCGATGAAGAGCGCGGTCCCCGCACCGCGATGAAGAGTGGCCCCCACTTGCCGTAACCAGAGAAAGCCCTCGCACGAACTGAAGACCCAACACAGCCAAAAATAAATAAATAAATAAATAAAGTAGCTATAAAAAAAAAAAATTAGGGGCTTCCCTGGTGGCGCAGTGGTTGGGAGTCTGCCTGCTGATGCGGGGGACGCGGGTTCGGGCCCTGGTCTGGGAGGATCCCACATGCCGCGGAGCAGCTGGGCCCGTGAGCCACAGCTGCTGAGCCTGCGCGTCTGGAGCCTGTGCCCCGCAACGGGAGGGGCCGCGATAGTGAGAGGCCCGCGCACCGCGATGAAGAGCGGTCCCCACACCGCGATGGGGAGTGGCCCCCACTTGCCGCAACTAGAGAGGGCCCTCGCACGAACCGAAGACCCGGCACAGCCAAAAATAGATAAATAAATAAATAAATAAATAAAAATTTAAAAAAAAAAAAAAAAAAAAAAAAAAAATTAAAAAAAAAAAAAAGAGAAAATTACTTTAAAATAGGATTCCGAAACATTTAAGGATGCAGGGAGCAAATTAAAGGCTGATAGTGGGACTGTGATGATTATTTATGTGCCATTTTTCAAGCCTGAAATTCTGGTGTGCGTTTTCCTTGCCCTCAAGGGAGGTGAGATTGTCAGTCTTATGGTAGTTGTTCAGAAAACCAACAGACAAGCAGTTTTCCTGAGGTTCTGAAATAAGAACAAATCATTTAAGAACCTTTCCTCCTAATGTTCTTCTCCAATGGAGAGAAAGACCCCTACTCCAGGTCACTGCTTAGAGTGGCAGATAATTATTTGGTTTTCAGGTAGGGAGCTGGTGGGGAGTACTAGAGTCAAAGGGTGCTTTGTAAGACTGATATCTTTTTGACAAATTGCCCAGATTTCCTGGTTAATGAGCCACTGTTACCTATGTTCTGTAGATGTACAAAATGAAAGTTCTGAAAGATAAAGACTGCCACTCTAGTGCATTTTCCGTTATTGCTTGCCCTTTGGGACTTTGTTACATGCTAAAACTTAGAACTGTGCATGCATGAAATGGGGGGAAAATGTTATTAAAGATAACGATCAGTATAGTTTCAGGTTTCTTTTTATTTTAAAACATATAATCTAGCAAGAAGGAAGTCTAAAGTATTGAGGCCTACTTAGATTAGGGAACAAAAGAATTGGATTCTGACTACTTTAATGAGTGGTTTCAGTAAATTCCTTAATCTTTGTGCACCTAGGGCTTTATCATCTGGCAAAAAATAAAGTGAAAAAAAGAAGAGACATTAACTCTAAAAAGCCTTCTAACTCCAAAAGTGGTTTTATTTTCAAAATATCATCATTTCCATGGGATATTAATCTATGATATTATCTGTTTAGAATATTCAAACATTTTATCTATACTTTTATAATTTCTTCTGTTTACATTTACTATTAATCTTGTGATTTACATAGTTTTAAAAATCACATCCATAAAGGATATTAGGAAAATTTGTTGTGTGAGGCCAGTGTGATAATTTTTTATTTGATATTAAAATTATATTAATTAAGATGCTGGGAGTTTGGGGTTAATATATGCAAACCATTACATTTAGAATGGATAAAAAACAAAGTCCTACTCTACAGCACAGGGAACTATATTCAATCTGCTGGGATAAACCATAATGGAAAAGAATATAAAAAAAGAATGTATATATGTGTATAACTGAGTCACTTTGCTGTACAGCAGAAATTAGCACAACATTGTAAATCAACTGTACTTCAATTTTTAAAAAGTATAAAAAAAATTTAAAAATTAAAAAAAATTAAAAAGATGCTGTCATTAGTTGTTTTAATTAATATAATGAAATGTTTCAGCTATATTAAAAAGTAAGGCTATAATAAACATCTACCACCTATTATAATAACTTTCTAGGCCCAAGATGGAGCTGCTCCTGCCTTGGGTACCAAGTGAGCAAATTGAAACTTAGGTGAACTTTCTTGTCCCCGTAAATGTTCCACTTGACCAGAAATGCAGTATAGCCGGTCAGCCAATCCCCAAACATGAAGCCAACTCTGGGCTCTATAGTTATTTCCTTTTCCCTTCTCACCCCAAACAAGGTTGACTACGTGGCTCCAGCCAATTAGATATTTTATATTTTTCTCTTCCTTGTCCTTTCTTCTTTATCCTATAACAGCTTCCTGCCTTCCACCCCATTTTGCAGTTTTCTGAATAGAGATGGTCTGCTTCATCAAGTGTTAATAAAGTTTGTTTGTGTCACCTAAATTCCCTGCTTTAAGCATTTTTTAGCACACTCAATTGAAGAAAAAATTCCATTCATCTCCTTTTCTCTCTCAAAATAGCCATTATCCGAAAGCCATTATTTCTAACCATGTTCTTATAATCTTACCTATAAACTCTGTATTTGTATACAATGTGTCATCTTGCATGTGTCTAGTCTTTATAAAATAGTAGCATACTGTACTTATGCTATACATATATTATACTTTCGAGATTATCTACACTGATTATTGGGCTATAACTCATAATTTTAATTGTTCTATTTTGATGAATTAATGTGACAAAATTTGTTTATGCATTCTCATAATGAATGTGAAGGTGGGCCCACATTCATAAACTCTCAGAGGAGAATTCTGCTACCCCAACTCCCAGCTCAGGCCGAAACAGGTTAAGTTGCTTAGCTGACTCTCTGTGCCAGTGAGTAGATATTTTTCCAGTTCACCCTTGACTTATTCACTGTTGTTGCAACTGTTCCATAGTTTTTCATTTTATTTTCCATTCCATTTTCTTTCTTTTTTTTTCATGGTAAAGACTGCTTTACTGGTGGCAGGTAGTACAGGTCAATAAATATTGATCCCCAAAGAAGAACTCAGTCAGTTATCAGATACTGGTCCACAGAGAGCTGAATGGAGTTGAACCAACTGATTGCTGGGAGGATAAACTGAAATCAATCCTGCTTCTTGGGAAATGAAGTCACAGCCAGCTGATATATGGCATACGCTGTTCCACCAACTGTAAGAATCATGATGGCTCTATACAGGAGGGCATCAGCTATCCCACACTTTAGATGCACTGGAATTTCATTATCCTTCTGAAAGAGCTTTTGTTTCTCTGGAACTTTATTTTCAAACTGCCTGCGTGAAGCAGTACTTGTGGTCCTCCGGGCAGTCTGACAAAGCGTCAGCACACTCCGCAGCGTCTTGTCTCACTTACTGCCCACCGACCGCGACAACTGAACACCAGGAACGAAGATCCGCACGTCGGAACCGGAACTACCTTCTATTTCATTTTCAACTCCCTGATTCGTGTATCCACAGTGCCGTTTTCTGTTCCTACAGGGCCATTAAATTCCAATTCTTTTTTTTTTTTTTCTTCTTTTTTTTTTTTTTTTTCCAATTCTTGATAACTGAGAGATGGAACCAACCCTCACCCCCATTCCCACCTCCCAAGGCAGCTGCCACGTCAGCTGGGGCTTTGTTTCCTCATCATTTATCTCCTTTGGGATTTTTCAAATTCACCTGTGGGCATTTAAATGAACAGTTATGTTCTGTGTAGTATTTCGAGGTTTTTAATAACTGAAAGTTGTTTAGGTTATCTAATCCCTACCAACCAAAAACACCAAGCCATTTAAGTTGTTTTTACTGGATATAATGTTTAACATTCAATTCAACGATGGAGAAGATAATTTTAGGATTGCTAAAAATGAAACCAAATTTTTCATATATGATTCAGTGAGAAATCTTTATATTAATGTCATATCCAAAATGGTTTAGCTCTTTTTAAAGTTCTTTTCAGAGGCCAAAGATGAAGAATTTGGTTTCTTTCAAAGGTCTATTATTTAATTCATGTAATTTATTTATGTATTTGAATTTATATGAATATAATTATGATTAACTCATTTATTCAACTCATTTCATCTTACATTTTCTTGATTTTTATTGAAATACCGTGTGTCATGATCTACAAGAATTAAAAAATCAGTAATTTTGCCAACTTTTCCCACTATTCTCCCATAACTAGCCTATGCCCACAGTAAAACCAGCTGGAGGGCATTTTACATCCCAATGTGAAAGATTTTTCTGCCTCTGAACCTTTGTTTATGCTTTATACCATCCATATACTCTTATTCCCCACTCCTCAAGTCTAACTCTCAAACCCTACCCATTCTTCAAGGCCTCTTAATATGTCTGTCATCTTCATGAAAGCACTCTTTATTCCCCAAATATGATCTCCAGTCTCTTTCTGCATAACTCTTCTGGTTTTATCATATTGTACCTTGGTTTACTGCTTCATTGCGGTTTTATGTTTTGTTTTAGCTTAGAAAATAAGTGTCTCTTTTTTATTCTTACAGTCCATGAAACGCTTGGAGAATTTGTAGAAGGTCAATAAATACCCATTAAAATTCAAGATAACTAAAAGCTCCTTTGCAATTCAAATGGAATGTTTAAAATAATTATAAATAGTATCATTACTTAAATATAAACCCTGAAAGGGAAGATTTAAAAGTGCTACATGCTACATAAAAGGTGTGACAACACATGGAATAAACCTCTCTGGATTCCTACAAAAAGGAAGGTTTAGACTAGATGACTCCTAAGGTTTCTTCTACCTCTAAAATGCTAATATTCTTCTCCAACTTCAGATGCATTTTCATGAACATTTCGGTCAGGGGGCATACTGTTCAAATTGGCAATGAGATGGTCACCTGATGCGTGCCAGGAATGCCAGCTCCCCAAGAAATTGGGTGTTTTAGGAGTACAGCTAGGGTGGGGTGCACCTGGATGCTTCTTCCTTTCATGCATTGCTGGAAGCCATGCAGAAGAAGCAAATAAAAGACAAACAGAAAATACTAGAAACAGGAAGAGAAACTCTGTCCTCCTCCGATGTCTCTCCACTGCCCTCTATTGTCTTAGCTTAACACTGTGCCTGTTGAAAGTAAGAAATGATCATAGGATCCAGCTTCTGTATTGCAGAGCAGGCAATGCAGGATGGATTTGAAGCTGAGAGGCAATAAACTGATGATTGGCACAACAGGGAATATATATTTCATTGCATACATATTATCCTCAATTTAGGAGCAGATTTCCTAACATTTAAAAGATGGAATGGTCATGTTATGATATGAGGAGGTAAATCTGGATTTAAAAATTGTATAATTCTTTCAAACACCAAAGTACTAGTTAATAAACTACAATTTCAGTATATTAAATTATAGCAAAACAGCTCAATGCATTACATGATTTTAACTTATTCTATAATTTTACAAATGAAGAATATATTTCACTTTTCCAAATCTGTTCCAGTTTGATATCAAAGTCTATTTGTAATAAATACCATGAACTACTCATTGGGAAAAAGACAGACACGTGCCTTAAAATGAAACAGCATCTAGTGGTTGGTATATTAAATTATAATGAATCTTTGACTCTAACCCCTAGGAATTTACTTGAATAAACAGACATAGTATGATAGCACTAAAATACCATGTTCCTCCACAACACTGTAAATCAACTGTACTTCAATTTAAAAAAAAAAATCATGTTCCTCAATTAACAGAATAAAGATCTGTTCTCCACTATGATTTCCTTGGATCCCATCATTCATTTATTTACATTTTTTTCTATTATATTTAATAAACATAAAAGCCCCTTGTACAACTTGGGTAGTATGCCATAGTGGTTAAAAAGCATGGGCTTTAAAAATTGAGTAGGTTTGAATCCTGGCTCTCATACTTGTGCGACTCTGGGCAACTTGCTTAACTTTCTCAGTTTTGTCATTTCTAAAATGGGGACACAGTACCTGCCTCATAGGGTTTTTGTGTGTATTAAATGAGCTAATACAAGTAAAGTGCTTAGGACTTTGCCAAGAGCATAACAGGTGACAAAAGTTTGCTATTGTTGTTTTCCCTACTACCTATCCTTGAGAACAACTGTCAAGCACTCGATTGATTATGTGACTGATTATGTTAAGAAGAAACAACTAATTTTCCCTAAAACTCTATTACCACATCAGAGAATAGAGGGATGAATCTAAAATGAACTCTCTCTCCCCTTAGAATTCAGGACCATTTGACTATTTCTTCAGAATAGGATCAAATGTATTGTTTGTACTTGTCCTAACACCTTGTCACATAAGTCATGACTGATTTATCCCTATCACTTAAGCTTTCAATTATCATTATGAAACTTGTTTTTATGTTTACATTTATATATTTCCTCACCCCAAATCACCCAACTGATCCTCAGAAAAAAATCTGTTAAGCTCTAACGATAAAATTTCTCAGACTTCTGATTTTAAAGCTTGTTAAATTTCCTGTTTCAAGTCATGGATATCAATGCTAAAGAAGTTACTGATATAAAGTTACTTTAAAGAATAACCTGGTCCTGAGAATGTGCAGTTGAGCAGACAAGTGGTAGAACTATTTTTTCCTGCCAGCCTTAATACATTCATGTATCTAGTAGCTCAATTCATAATCATTTAATAAAGTGAACATTTGTAGTATTAAATATTAAGAAAGAAACAGGCTATTAAAAGTTAAAACCCTACTTGTATTTAGCTATGTTTAAAAAAGAAAATCCCAGGAATATTGTAATGAGTCTAGGTTTAGGAGAAGGCATTGTGCAAGTTAATGTAAGTAATGAACCTTTCATGTGAAATGATGTAGTGTCACAACTCATTTGCATCCCACTTAAAGTGTAATTAAGTTTCTCTGACAGCATGGCTTATGGCTGAAAGAACAGACCTGGCTGCTAAATTAATCCAGAGTCCCTCAGTTAATAACCCTCACAAAGAAAACTTCACACTCTTTCATTTAAAGTTCCCAAACTCCCATTTACAGAAGTGTATGACAAGACAGCCCTACAGAGAAACGTTTGTATAAAATTGATGGCCTATCACCAGATTTAATCATCAAAACACCTGAAAACCGGACTTTGATGAATCAGGAACTGAGAATATGCTATTTTCACTCCAGCTAGGAAGGCTGGTGGTCTGGAGGGGGAGGTTTCACACTTGAATTTCACTGCACTATATATTTAAACTATAGTATGTTTTCAAACTGAAATATGAAGTGTTGGGAATTTTGAGATTTATAACAGAACTGGCTTACCATAATAAGAGCTCAGAAATAATGGAATTTATTTTTTCATTCATTCTTTCAGGACTTGAGTACTTCATATAAGTTTCCAAGTGAAGTTGCCATTCATTAAATTCTCTTGAGTTTTTGTTTATTTGCTATTGTCATCGTTTGTTTGTTTTGTTAAGAATATTCACTTTTGCAATCCCCAGAACTGAATGTGATGTTGCCACAAGATTAGAACTACAGAGTGTTATTTAGAACAAGTTTTAACTAAACAAGGATTTAATTTATAAGTAATCTAAACTGTCCTCAGAGAGGCGAACAAGAGGACAGGCAAATTTCTCAGGATCAGATTCCACTTCACTCCAGGGCAACACAAAAATCTTTGGCCAGCATTTATGCTTGGCAACTGATTGGTGCTATTACCCTCCTCTTCTTTTCCATGCCACCCAAATTCAAAGGCTGATATGGAAAAAAACAGTCTATCTTTAAGCTGAAGGTCTCAAAATCAACTATTGGTATATAAATAAATATAAATAAATAAATGTATATAAATAAATATAAATAAATAAATATATTAATATATATAAACATAAATATATATACAACTAAATATAACTATTGGTATACAAATAAATTGGTTCCTCAGAGAGTCAGTGAAAGTGTTGGTAGCTGGACAAAGACGACTAGATATACCTTTAACATACAAAACATTCCTGAATCCAAGTGCCCAGTAATTTAATAATGTAATGATTAATGGACTTACTCTAGTTCACTCAACCAATATTGCTCAGAGTATTTTAGGTTAAGTTAACATTTATTCTGACAGATGACCTGCAATGCCACCCCTACAAGAAAATTGTCATATTTAGAAATTAAATAATATATTAAAGTGTAACACTGAGTAGAAGCTATAATATTCACCTCCATGTTTTCAAAGCACTGAAATGTCCTTAGGGCAAAATTTGCAGCTGTTCATTTTTCTACTTCAGGTCTCAGCACTATACAATGTATCACTGGAATTTTAACAGAAACATCTTATGCTCTTTCTTGACTTTCCAAAGATCTATTTCAGGGAAAAGAAAAGTTGCCAGGAAGGATGAGTTGATGGGAAAGAAGCACCCTAACAATTATTTTCTCTTATCGTTTATTTTTTTAAAAAACATTATTAGTAAAAGATACAGCAGAAAAGTCATGTTCAATTAGATGATTTATTGCTGGCGTGTTGTTGGAACGTTTACAGTGGTAGCAGACAATGATTTTACTTCAGCTGTCCAACTGAGGCCAAAAGGTGGTGGTACGTGGAGTTCTATTTGTTAAGTGCTTTTCGTTATGAGTTATAACCTGTGTTGTCAGAAGGTAAAGGATCACAGCAAAACTCTTTCCACAGCTCTGAGTCTGGCTTCTCCCAGTTGTTTCCCATAATCCACTTCAAGTTGAAAGGTTTAAAATACTCAAGGCGATGGCTTCAGGTCACATAGAAAAAAATTCAAATTTTAAGTATTCAATACACAGCCATGGTTTTATTTATTCATTAAATAAAATTTAAAAGAAACACATATACATGCTTTAATTACTTTAAACATTGTTCATTAATATATCTATTATTTTATTTTAAAATAATATTTATAATATATTACATCTTTTTTTACATACATGTATAATTTTTCTTATGTATACAAGTACAGAACTTGCCACAATAGTCATTGAGGAGTGAGAAACCATTATTTCTATGCTAATTAATGATTATATATACATATATAATATATTTTTCTTAATTCAAATCTCACTGAAAAAAGTTTGTTTGAGCAGTTTGTTGAATTCACATTTTAAGACATGTGAGGATGGTATGAATCCAAGGTTCGCCATGCAATAATAAAAGTATCCTCTCATGTCATATTGGTAGTTTCTGTGAGTCCCCGATTACTATGAAACACGCTCACTCAACTCACACAGAAATACTGTATACTAATTAAGTACTTTCAGTCATACAACACTCCTGTAAAATGAGCTTTATCTATGTATTATCAAAGTATGCAAGCTTTTACTACCAGCGGCAATGTTACTACTATCATTCATAAAAGCAAACAGAAATCACACAGTCCTGTACAGTGCCTAGTACAGCCTGAAGGAAGCTGATTCAAGTTGACTGCTATGTAGATTCATTTCCAATTATGTAGGAGTTGATGCAAATGACAGAGTTGTTAAAGTATAAAAAGTAGGTCAAACAAAAATGTTGAAAATAATTCACCTGTGCTATACACAAAGAATACAAAAAACTATATATGTATATATGTTACACATACCTAGATATTTATAATTTTACATGTATGTGTAGTTTTTAATTTTTCTTAACTTTTTTATTTTATATTGGAGTATAGTTGATTAACAACGTTATGTGTAGTTTGAGTGTAGTTGATTAACAATGTTATGTGTAGCTATTTTAATTTTAGGCACTGTGAAAAAAATGATGAATGCTTAAATTATCTTCCCCCCAAAATGTGTAGCATCTGAAATGAGCAGGTATCAAAACAAAAATCTCAAATATTTATAAAATATAATACATAGGGAATATTTGCAAAAAGAACCATGTTTGGATTTTGGGTTGGAGTTATGGAGGGCTGAGAAATACACAAGAAAGGTTACTTGGTAGATATAATTCTACATTTTAGAAAGCTTAAATAATTTACAATTGTTCCCTTGGCATTTTCAGTTCCAATTAGCTCTTAAAGTATAAACCAGAAAATGTTTTAAAATAAATTTGGTAAAAATCTCACTATTTGTGAATAGAGCTACTTATTCTAATTACCAGAAATGCAATGAAAATCTTTCTGGGATATAAAAAAACGTAAGGAGTTGTTGTTAAAGCTCTTATCTCCCTCTCACAACTCACTGTAGGTAAAACCTGAAAGTCAATATAT
Organism: Balaenoptera acutorostrata; assembly: GCF_949987535.1. Lineage (NCBI taxonomy): Eukaryota > Metazoa > Chordata > Mammalia > Artiodactyla > Balaenopteridae > Balaenoptera > Balaenoptera acutorostrata. The sequence continues at coordinate 131,118,546 of NC_080068.1, read as the reverse complement.
AATCAAATTATTTGCATACTTACAAGTTAGGCCTTGTCCATCCTCTGTCTCTTCATGTGGCGTTGAATAGAGGGCTTCATAAATTCTTCGAATCCCTGATCCATGAATTGCATATGAATTCATTTTATCAATACCAGGTGGAAAATATTCCCAAGGAAGAAATATAATCCCACTCCACCGGTTCCAGGTAGTGTTGACTTTAAATTGTGAACTTGGCTCTTACTTTCATAGTTAGGAGGAAATAATCAAAACAGCAATAATTTTCAATTGGCAGATTTAATGCATTAAACAAATAGAACCAAAGTTTAAATTAGACAAAAATGATATAATTGCTTTGTAAGGCAAGCTTGTCAGTCATGGTTCCTAAGTTGAAGACCTATTAGTAATGCCATTGAGTATTCACCCCATTCACAGTTTTATTATTTATAAAACGTTGAAAGTATTTATGGTCTTCTATAAAACATATAAAATGTCAGATTCAATTTGTACAAACAGCTAATTTTTATAAGGGCATAATGATACTGCTGACCTAAACATTGGTTCTTCATGCTTGGAGCTCTAAGGAAAAGCAAGTGAAACAGCTTTGTTTGCTCATTAGCTCTAACTTTATTGTAGTTGTTAATATCTATGCTGATCCCTGGCAGGCAAACCCAGACTATGGAGACCTGCTAAGCAGCCACCCTAGCCCGAAGAACCTGACTTGAATCACAGAGACAATTTCTCATGGACTTCATATGCCCCTACCTGCTCGAGTTAATTATTTCATTCTTTGTCACCATTTCAGAAGCTGATCATATTTATTATATTTGGTCACATTCACTCATTCATCAACAACTATTTTATCAGTTTTGTAAGTTTTTAGAAATTTTTTGCTGACATCAATTTTTACCTTTTTAAATGGTTCATCTCGTTAATGCTTATTCATATAAGGCATAAAAGGGATAGGTTTTGGAAACAATCCATGTCCCAGATAGAGAATACTGGATTCCTTTTTTACTTAGATTATCTCCCTGTAGACTTCTTTCCCCGTTCCCAGACAGATCCTGTCAACCCTAATGAAGAATCTAATATTAACTGAAGTTGGCCAGAATCACTGACAATCCCATTCTAAAAATTACCCATTTGGAAAAACAGTGCTGGTCAAGAGCCAAATTACCTTCTCTGCTCTTCCAACTCCACTCCCTCAGAGACTGAGACAACTCAATTTTAAAAAACTGTTCGGAGGGCTTCCCTGGTGGTGCAGTGGTTGAGAATCTGCCTGCCAATGCAGGGGACGTGGGTTCGAGCCCTGGTCTGGGAAGATCCCACATGCCGCGGAGCAACTAGGCCCGTGAGCCACAACTACTGAGCCTGCGCGTCTGGAGCTTGTGCCCGGCAACAAGAGAGGCCGCGGCAGTGAAAGGCCCGCGCACCGCGATGAAGAGTGCCACGCTTGCCACAACTAGAAAAAGCCCTCGCACAGAAACGAAGACCCAACACAGCCAAAAATAAATAAATAAAATTTAAAAAAAAACTGTTCGGAGAACTGCTGTAACAATGTTGTCCACAGGACAACTAACAACTTCTATGAAGAGACCCATTAGCCAAAATCTATGGTGTCTTATAAACATATTCTGCTGATCATGGTCATTTCCCTTGACAGTCTATTCTGCATCTAGAGAAGAAAGTATGTGAGGAATTTTATCCAGGGATGCTCTGGAACTAGCTCTACTGTAACTCCATAGAGCTGCCAATAGTTGTCTCCTTTTTACAATTTTTTCTTTTTTAAGAGCACTATAAAAATAAAGGGTCCATTGTCAAATTAATGGAATACAATATACAATTCTGCTGCCAGGACGAACTTGAGTAACTTGCTTGACCTACTTTCAAAACAGAAATTCCTAAGAGTTCTCCATTAGCACTATAATTTCTTGATTCATTTTAACATGATAAGTGTATCATAAGGATGCCATTTTTCCAAAAGCCATTTTCGAAAAAAGATATTTTTATAAATATCTGAGCCCACTGAGCTTCAACAGATGTTAGGATCTAAATAGATCACCATTATCTTCTCCTCATTCCACTTGCTTCTATATCACGAAACTTAAATCAATTCCTGACTTTATCAAGCTCTGGACTGTCATTCAATGAGTATTTATTAAATGCCTGCCATGTGACAGACACTTTTCAAGGAACTGGGCATACTGGGTCAACAAAACAAAGTCCTCACCCTCACAGAGCTGATACTCTAGCTACATTCATAAAAGAGACTCTTGAGTAACAGCAGACACCTAAGGCAATCATCTTAAATCCCTTTACCATTTACCAAGAGAAGAACAGGATGCCGTTTTTGATTTGCTGAAAGCACTGCAGAAAAACTGATCTATGTTTAGAACACAGACTATAGCAGTAAATCATTATCCAGCGGAATAACCTTTTTACTTACCATCTGCTATTCCCTTCTGCTTGAGAAGAATACAATTCTAAGAGGTCAAAGAGGATGCCCATCTTGTACACCAACATGTTCCCATTGTCTAGCACACTTAACATTTGTGGAATGACTAATGAGTATTAGGCCAAGTAATATATGAATAAATGAGTATATTCACAGGGAACTGTATAACCGTGGTTGATTTAACACCCTTAATTATTCACAGTATCATCTTTCTTGCTTCTCAAAGTGACTCTGTCAAGTGACCTTCCTGTTATATTAGGCAACAGGTAAGATCCTAAGAAAAATTGTAAACGCGCTTGTCATAGATTGAGGTAGCTATTTCTGTGCTCTTTGCCCACCCCCACCCCTTCCCTTCCTCTACCTCCCAACATTTGGATATTCTGCTGCTAAATTCTTTAAATTTCGCTCTAAGTGGTGAAGCAAAAGATTCCATATAGTAGCTGCAAGAGGGAACCAATGTGCCATTTACGTGTTACCACAAAGGAGAGCTCCCTTGATTCCCCAACTGCAGCATCATCAGCCTGCCACCTACCCTCTCAAACCCTACTTGTTTTTCCTGCTGAATTGCTCATGGTTTATTATTTCTTTTAATTGGAAAAATTTAAACCTGATTCAGGAGCCACATTAAAATCTGGTCCTCAAAAATATTGCAGGCCAATCTCTTCAAGGTTTATGGTGACTATTTCTACAATGTCAAAGAAGGGCTTGTTTAAGCATTTGAGTAGAACCAGAGACGCTTGTTTGAGAAAAGCTTTGGCTCTAACTGAGGCATTCCTGCACAGTTTCTTTGTAACTAGGATAGATTTTCATTCCAGCAAGAAAATAAGTGAAGCTCTTCAACATTCTTCCTGAAACACCATCTTGGCCATCAACTTTGTCTGATTAAGATTACAACAGAGAATTTCCTGGTGGTCCAGTGGTTAGGACTCTGTGCTTCAACTGCCAAGGTTTGATCCCTGGTCAGGGAACTAAGATCTCACAAGCCACGTAGCGTGGCCAAAAAAAAAAAAAAAAGATTACAATAGTCTTCTATCAATTAGCAACACATAATAGAAGGCATCATCATAGTGTACTAGCTGTTGCTTCCCACTGTGAATTTTCTGTCACATAGTTCTTATTATAAACCTAGCTAAGATCATTTATATTTGAAAGGAATTGATTAAAGTGGTCATTTAAAAAAAATTGTGTGATTGTAAGGTACTTAGAAAAATACAAATTCCTAGGAGCCATTCAAGATCTCCTAAATCTGAATATTAAGAGAAGATCCAATGCCTAGAACAGTGCCTTGCACACAGTAGGTGCACACTAAGTATCAGTTAAAAGAATAATGTATGAGCTATTAAGTCCCACACTGCAGTGTTTCATTCCCTGAAGATAGATGGTTCATTCTGTGGGACAGAATCATTAGGATTTTCCCCACCTGAACTCTTTGCTAGTCAAGACTTCCCCTGGAATGTGAGGTCCTTGAAGGAAGGAGCTCTGACGGTCTTGTTCACACATATAACCCCAGCCACATGAACAACACCCTGTACGTGGTAAATGCTCACAAAATATTTGTTGAATAAATGAATCAGCCGGTGAATCCCCATATTTATCAAGCCCCATACATAATGCCAAGGGTGTTCAATCAGAGTAGAACTCATAATACTAAATACAGGTAAACCTGAGCCAGAAAAGTTGAAAGCTGACATTGATGACTTCAACGCAGTTTAATAGCCTATTTTCTTTCTTCAAACAGTAATATTTACTATTTGGGATGGATTGCAATGGCTCTCACATAAAGACCAAATTCTTCTTATTTAAACCTGTATAATAATGCCCCATAAAATTGTATACCTACAGCTAAAAATGTGAAATGTATTAGTTTATTAATATTGTAGCAGATTTTGCAGGTGGCACTCGTGTATCAATGAACTTCTAACCTAAAGAACCATCCTCAAAGAAAAGGTATAGTCTTTAACATAGAAGAAAAAATTTTTTTCTTCCTTTCGGAGCTAAGGGGGTTTTCTTATTTTGTAGACTCCCAGTGCAGTAGCATGGCTTGGTGTTGTTTGTTGTTTTGTTTTGCTCTGCTTTTTATTTTTTTTATTCCAAAACAGAAGCAGAGATATTTAAAGTAGATATAAAGAAAACATATACCAAAAAAAATTTGGAGAAAACTTGTTTTTAAGAAATCCAATCAATATTAACTAAATTAACAAAACATTTTGAAAAAGTGGATACATGTCACTGGAGCAAAAGCTCCAAGAGAGCAGAGACTACATGTTATTTGACTTTGTATCCTCTGCCCCTAACACGGAGCCAGGCCCATAAAAGGTACTCAGTGAAAGTCTGGTAAATGAATGAATGAAAGAATGAATGAATGAATTCATTTCTGCCTAACAAAAATATTCAAATAACTAACTTTGTTTTCATTAATCAAACCCATTTTTTAACGTACCACTTTCAGTAGCAATTTTCTTGATCCTCAAGTGCACATACCTTTTTCCACATATTCAGACAAAATTGTGCTCCAATTTTCAGTGTTGATTATGCTAGATACTACAGAGCCAAACCATTTTAAGAATTCAGCAAAACATTTAACTCTATTTGACACATAAATAGACAGCAGTGTTAAATCTGTCACTTTGTCTCAGTTACCACTACAACTGTTGATGGGATTTTAATCCGGTTGGCATCTACTTAACAAACAATATACTCACAGTTCTCAGTTTTCATTTTTCCCCTTTTACAAAGTAGAAAGTTAAATGGTAAAGTTAATAGAGCTGTAAAAAATATAGTACCAGATTTATTTTAATGACAGTGTGAGTGTCATTGATTTAGAACAGCTGCTCTTTAAATAAACAGACTCAGGGCCTAATAACTGTACAGAAAAAGGCAAAGGCATATGTCTATTGCTGGGGCCTGAAGACCTGTTGGCAGGTCACTGCCCAGTTAGGATTACTGGTCTCAGTGGCAGTTTCCCCATAGCTCAAAAAACTGCCCAGCTGCTTTTGTATGCAGAGGTTCCTAGATCGATTTCTTACTGGAATAGATTCCTCACAAACAAGGATAATCCTTTGAGGTTTAGTCACTTGAATTCCTCTCTGTACTCTTCACTGTCAGGCTTTGCAATTTTTATTTATTCTTGGTGGAAGGCGCTTACTATTGTAGTTATGGCACTTTTCACTCTAAGCCCCTTTTTTCAGTGTCTCCAAGAGAGAAAGGTCTTTAGCTAGAAATTTCTCATGCTTGTTGACAGTCTGGAAATGATTTATTTTTGAAGAGAAGAGAGGTGAAAGAAGTAGAAGGAAAGATCATTATTCCACCATCTTTGAGAACTTATCAGTTAATCACTGGTTTATTGTTAAATGAAATGTGATGGCTTTCAAGATTTAATTTTATTGCTTTTATCTTTAAGAAGTAACACTAAAATATTTTACAGTCTCATAAGTAGAGTAAATCCAACAGGCTAAAAAGATTCCCTGTGGCTAAATTAATTTTAATTTATTCTCTCTCATATTAGGTAAAGTGGATTACTGCAACACTTGACAATGAAAAAATGCTTTAATCTTATACATATTTATAAACACATTTACAAATATATTTTTAATGTATAGATCTACAGATAACAAATATTTATTTTGTGGGTATGCTTTCAGATGTTTTCAAGACTAGCTTCTTCCACACACATGAAAGAGTCCATAATAATCAGAACTGTCACTCTTTAAAACCTCTACTTAATTTCCTGATATTTTAATCCATTGCTTTCCAAAGCTTTTTCTCCACGAGAATTATTGCATATACACCTAGAACTAAATTATAAAATGGTTACTGAAAGAATTATTTAACAGTATTTCAAAATATATCAAACTCACTCTGGGCTTTCTGATTTTGCTACATAGAAATAAAATATTTATTTCTTTATTTCTTTAATTTCTTTAGAGAATAGCAAGATTCAAGGCCATCTGCTGCTTTTGTCTCTTCTTTTTTTAATAAAACAGATTCTTTGAAGTAAATTATTGCCAATTACACATTCATCCAGGGAGAAGAGAAAAAATAGTGAGTAGATTTGCTTAAAAGACTATTCCAACTTCGCAAGTGTGAAGTCTTCAATATAGACTATTAAACAGTAGCGACTAGAGTGGAAAATATACCGAGACTAAAACTAAATACTATAGCCACTAAGAATTTAAAGGAAACGTCATTCTCTTTATAATTAGATGCAAAAGCAAGCTGTTCATGAAAGTTAAGACCCCTATACTTATGTCTGATTTCTTTTTTTTTTTTTTTTTTTTTTAAATGCTCCACTCTCCTCATATAACACATCACCCACAATTCTCTTTTTTTTTTTTTTTTTAATTTTATTTATTTATTTATTTATTTTTGGCTGTGTTGGGTCTTCGTTTCTGTGCGAGGGCTTTCTCTAGTTGCGGCAAGCGGGGGCCACTCTTCATCGCGGTGCGCGGGCCTCTCACTATCGTGGCCTCTCTTGTTGCGGAGCACAGGCTCCAGACGCGCAGGCTCAGTAATTGTGGCTCACGGGCCTAGTTGCTCCGCGGCATGTGGGATCTTCCCAGACCAGGGCTCGAACCCGTGTCCCCTGCATTGGCAGGCAGACTCTCAACCACTGCGCCACCAGGGAAGCCCATGTCTGATTTCTTATGCTAACCTTAAAGACTCTACAATGAAAACTCACTGAAATACTGAGTCCACATACAGGTAATAACTTCTCAAAACCAAGTTTATATATCAGAAACAGAAATCGAAGGAAAGTATACATAAAAATATAAAGTTGTATATCATGTTTATTATTGTATTTTTATTATCTGAGCTCTAGAACTGGATTTTGTCTCATCTTCATAATTCCAAATGTAAAATTAAAATAAATAACCTGTGTTTCTTCCTCTAAGAATGTTTGATTCAGGGTAAGACTAACAGTAAGCCATTACTAAATTTAAATTCCCCTTTCTCCTCTTAGGCCAGGATCAATAAGTAAGAAGTAAGCTGGACATGAATATTGTACATCAGGAAGTTCCCCCAAAGAAGACACTATATCCAGGATAGAACTCAACATGTTATATAAACAGTGCACTGGAGCCAGCCTCACCTGAACTGGAGTTGTCTTAGCTATTGTCCAGAAAGCATAAGCAGGAACATAAGGAAAACACATAAGGAAAGATTCTCTTTTTTCCTCCATATTCAGAATAACACATTGGTATCACCTTCCTGGGTACAGGGGACAAGCATAAGTGAATGTTGCCTAACTTCCCAACGTGGAAAACAATTATGCTCACTTGAAAAATCCTTTTTCAGCAGAAAAGTATTACTTCTCACAAATTCTTAAGTGGAATACAATTTTATGTCCAATCAAACATTATTATTACTACATATGAACCACAGTAGGACGATCTGGCAGGTATATTATTTGGGGCACAAATCCCAACCTGTGTTTTAAAAAAAAGCATTACATAAAAAGCTCAGTTAGATGTTAGCCAGGGTTCAAAATGAAAACGTATGCACGAGCCATTCAGAGCTCACAAATAAATAAAAATGGAAAGGTCAGCAATGGTCTTTCTTCCTCACTGTTACTAAGCCTTCGAAATAAGCTCAGGAAGTGTATGCAGGTGGTTTTTTGATTAATTTGATAGAGGTACATCCATGGAACAAATTTACAAGTGATTTGCAGGCAGGCTGGCATTACTGAAATGAACGGCGCTATTACTATGATTTATGCTACTATTCCTAACACAAACGATAAAGTGAAATTTACAGTCCTTAATTACCACCATGAAAAATTGGGAGGGAGAAAAAAGAGCAAAGATTGGTAATTTGCAAACTTGTCAGTAAGGCAAGATGCAAAGATCCATTTGCTTTACTTAAAAAAAAAAAGATACTGCATAAATGGGCATTGCTATATTGTTATCAACCCACTGGAGAAGGGAAGGGAGTTCAAAAAAAAACAAATGACCAAAATGTAACCCTGAGATTCCAGGAAGTGTGGTTTAGGAAAACAGCTGACAAAATGTAGCCTCTATTTATTAAAAGCAGGAAGGTGACAAAATACAACACTACACTATATTTTATTTGGGCCAATCACAAAGGCCCAGCTTGCTCTTCAAATCACTTCCTTTCAAATGTTCTATAGTGGGGAAAAAAAAGAAAATTAAAGAAATCATATCTGTAATTTTTAACTAAATGTTTTTCTCTTGTCCTATTCATATCCAGATAGTGCTGAGAGTCTGTTAGGATATTCAGAGATGTTTACACAGACATTGCTATTCACGGAACTCTAACAAAGCTTTGCAGAGGAACCTGTTGTGAGAGGCATGGCTCAAGCACCGCATTTGTCAAGAGGTTGGAGATTATGTGAATGCCTAGTTTCCTGGGCCCATGGCCCTTTGCTCTCTCCATCTTCCATAACTTCCTACTTTAAAGGTCCAGCCAGGCTTTATTTCCAACACTCATTCCCTCACATGACTGACCTACTATCAGGGAATGTCTAGGGTTCTAATGGACCTTCTAAATCACTATTTGTTACATTTGGTTCAATATATAGTAATTCCATTCAGTGGTCATTCACACTACTTCACAGACCGCTGCATAGCAAAACTCCGCAAAGTTACAAGGCATGGCAACTGGTTGTATATAACAGGCAAGAGAGATGGAACAATCAAAGATGGCAGAAGTTTCTTGTCTGCCTGATTTAGAAAATAATGGTGCAACTTTAGATAGAGGTGCACAACCAAGACCTGGAAATTGATATAAGTTAGTTTCAGTAATGTTAAGTCTGAGTTGCTGTCAGGATACCCAGATGCAGATACGCAGTAAACATTACTAGGAATGTAGGACTAACGCTCTGGAGAAAACTTAGGCCCAGTTATATAGACGTTTGAGAAATCTGAACAGAAATTAAGGTTGAAGGCATGGAAGAGGATCAGATGGTCACAGTGGGGATGTAAAAACAAGAGACCTAACAGCAGAAACAAAGAGAAGACATATTTGGAAGGCCAGAAAAAAAGAAAATAATGAGATCAGAAAGGACTAATCAGAGAACTAGGAGGAGTCTGAAAAGAATCTCAAGAAGAAAGAAATGATCATCAATGTCACATGCTGCATAGAAATCAGGAAGAATGAGAAAATTCCATTAAATCTGTTGACCAAGATAACTTCAACACACAAAAACCAAAATACAAGATTCTGAGAAATAAACACACGTAAGAAAAAGGAGCTGCAAGTGTAGAGTTTTCCTATTAGAAATCAAACAAGAAAAGATTTAAGAGAACACTATGGAGATGAATTAGGAGAAAGCGCTTTATATAGTAGATATAAAGCACACACGTGTCTTATTGATTTCTGATTTCCTGCCACTTCTTAAAAATTTCTTCTTTCATCACTGGGATATTATAGTGTATGAAAAAAGCCTTCAGATAGGTCTTTTACGGAGTTTATCCCTTTTGTATGTAGGACCTCAGTGATCATGATGGATTATTTTCCTTGCCTTGTCCCCAGAAAGCCTAAAAGCATGTGTGCATTCTACAACCAAGCACTTTCTCCATTTCTACTTCCTATCAACTCAGGCTTCCTTCCCACTCCATAAATCTTCTTTTTCTAAAGCACCACTTTCTCCATTTCCATAACCTTCCTCCTGAGATTTTAAATTATAATAAAATTTTCACATCTTCTCTAATAACCTCCTTACTTCAAATTCATAAATTTCACACTTTTCCCTCAGGAATTTTCCATACCTCCATTCATCTGTATTTGGATAGTATCTCTTTTTCAAAAGTATTTGCTAAGTTATATTTTCATCACCATACTTGAAATGCACCACATGGAATTTGCAATGCTCTGTTTCTTCTAATTTATATTTCTTTTAACATTTTCATCAATAGTTAATATTAACTACAATTTGAAGGCTTATTCTATGTATTAAACTTTTAATATACTGCTTGACATTCATTGTCTCATTTCATCATCTCTAAAAACCTTTGAAGTGATTGTTTTTATTCTCTCCAATTCACAGATAAAGGAAACTGAGTGTCAGAAAGGTTAGGTCACTCATCCAAAATCACACAGCAACTAAGCAACAGAGCTGGCTCGGAGTTTGTATCCATGTCCATTTGACTCCAATGTTCATCATTTACCTTGTAGAAAATTCTATCTCAATCCTTTTAGTCTTACTTTATAAGAATATCAATTGTCAATTAACGTATTTTCATTATTGGAACATTGCACAAAACAATTAAATTCTCATTAGTGAAAGCAGGCCTCTATCAGTTCTGGTTCATCCTAACTCAAAATACTTAAAAGGACAGATTTCAAGAATTATTTTGTTCCTTCTTCTATCCTCTCTTCACACTTTATCAAGCAGTATCCTGTCTTGCAAGAGACCCAAGTTGTTTTAATGGGTCTTTCCCTCCGTCACTCTCCCTTGTTTTTTCCTCTATCTTAATTACTCTGAATTCTTCTTTATTGGTAGATAGCATAAATGTGCATAAGACCACCAAAATTTCAAATTACCCTTAATTTTCATTAATATTATGATACCCACATCTTCTAGAGTTGATTTTAGTACATATGTTCTTTTTTGTCAGATATAATATATATCATATATCTATAACATAAGTACATAAACACACAATTTAATGGTATTAAATTAGCAGTATATATATTAGGTAGATTTATATTATGTAGCTTAGTGTGAATATGTTAAATCTTTATTTTTATCATATTTTATATGCACATATATATGTAATTTAATGGTATTAAACCAGCAGCATGTTTTATATTAAGTAGTTCTCAAACAATGCATAGATCGGTTTTTTAAAACATTCCTTTTATAACTTTTCTCTCCTTTCTACTTTCACAATTGGAATGCTAGCTATATTCATGTCTTCTCAAACACATTAAAGATCAAAAAGCACAATTACATTTAAAATAAAAGAGGGGACTTCCCTGGTGGCTCAGTGGTTAAGAATTCGCCTGCCAATGCAGGGGACATGGATTCCATCCCTGGTCCGGGAAGATCCCACATGCCACGGAGCAACTAAGCCCGTGTGCCACAACTACTGAGCCTGCACTCTAGAGCCCGCGAGCCACAACTACTGAGCCCTCGTGCCACAACTACTGAAGCCCATGCGCCTAGAGCCCTGCTCCACAACAAGAGAAGCCACCGCGATGAGAAGCCCGTGCACTGCAAAGAAGAGTAGCCCCTGCTCACCGCAACTAGAGAAAGCCCCCACACAGCAAGGAAGACCTAAGGCAGCCAAAAATAAACAAATTAATTTAAAAAAAAGAGTTCTAGAGCCAGAGTGGGTTTGAATGTCACTCTGCCACTTAACAAAATAATAAAAAGAAAAGAAAAGAGAAGACGTCATACCTCTGTCTATGTGATACTTTCTCTAGAACTTCACTGTTCAATACTGTAACCATTAGCCACACCTGGCAATTTAAACTTAAATTTGAATTAATTAAAATTAAATAAAGTTAAAATTTAGTTTCTCAGTTGCAATAGCCCCATTTCGTGTGGCTAGTGGCTACCATTTGGGGCAGAGCATACGCAGCACATTTTCCAACATCACAGAAATTTCTATTGGACAGTGCTGATCTAAGAAAATTCAACAGATAAGTCAATCTTTAGCATGTCTTGCTATTTCTCTTAAGATTATTCCCTGCCATGAATGAATAAAGAAAATGTAGTATATACATACAGTGAAATACTATTCGGACTTTTAAAAAGAAGGAAATTCTGCAATATGTTACAACATGGATGAATCTTGAGGACATTATGCTAAGTGAAATAATAAGCCAGTCACAGAAAGACAAACGTAGTATGACTCCATTTACATGAAGTATCTAAAATAGTCAACTTCATAGAATCAAAGAGTAAAATCCAGGGGCGGGAGGAATGTGAAATGGCGAATTACTAATCAATAAGCATAAACTTTTAGTTTAGCAAAATGAATAAGCTCAAGGGGGTCTGCAGTACAACACTGTACCTACAGTCAACAATAACGTATTATACACTTAAAAATTTAAGAGGGTAGATCTCATGTTTTTTGTTCTTACCACAATAAAATAATATTTTAGAGAAACATAGGGCTATATCTGGGCATGGTTCTGAGGGAAACAAATGACCGGTAACAAATTATTCTCTTACCATTAAAAAAAAATTATCTTCTTTCCTACCTTTTACTTTTTTTAATTGTTAACCCTTAGTCTTTATAAATTTTTCTACTCACTACCACTTTTAAATAACAGTCTTGGAAATATTTTACAATGTAAGATCAATAATGCAAATGTCCTCCAATTCAAAAAGTCTTCCATGACTTTTTCTTAAATAAAATAGCCAAGAGATCTTGAACCACTTTTTATTTCTCCTTGCTCCAAAATTTAAATAACAAAACAAAGTAAAACAAGCCATCCTAATAGAGTGAGCAATTCTTTGCAAACTCCAGTGATAAGGCCACTGTCCGTACAGTGGGTATGGTCCTTTGCTAAGAATTTTGTTTCTAGAGCTGTTAGAGAACTCCTCAATACCGTGTTACACTTTTTATAGACAGGTCATTATTTCAGCTCCTAAGTCCTATATTTCTACCACTGTCAGCAATTTTACAACAGACTTCTGGTTTTTTCCTTGCTTCCCTATTTTCTGAGAAGTTTCAAACCGAAAGAATACACATGTGAAAAGCTGTCATGACAAAAGTTAGGGTTGTAATCTACAGTCATGGACCACACAGAGAATAACTGGCCAACATATACATCAAACCTTTAATCTTGACCTTCTTAGCACACACTCTTTGAGATATCTTTGACAACAAAAAGTTTATGTCTGAATGTATTTCTATTAGAAAAAAGAGATACATCTTCTACTGTGTCTTTTCTTAATGATTAAAAAGAATTACCAAAACACACACCAAGTATTTTAAATATGAAAACTAGAAAAGGCAGCTAAAACTGTTGAAAGCAGTTGCCCATGGAACAAGACCGGAGTGAGGAATAATGGGCCAAAGGTATATTGTATTCAGTCCTATAAGCCTTTCAGTAGTTTTTTTTCAATTTATGTATTTTATTTATTTTATTTTTGGCTGCATTGGGTCTTCATTGCTGTGCGCGGGATTTCTCTAGCTGCAGCGAGAGGGGGCTACTCTTCATTGTGGTGCACGGGCTTCTCATTGCCGTGGATTCTCCTGTTGCGGAGCACGGGCTCTAGGCACACGGGCTTCAGTGGTTGTGGCTCGCGGGCTCTAGAGCATAGGCCTAGATTTCTTTTTAAAAGCAATTTTATCATTAAAAAAATTATTTGTAAAATGCACATGGTTTAAAAATCTACTGAAGGGGCTTCCCTGGTGGCGCAGTGGTTGAGAATCTGCCTGCCAATGCAGGGGACACGGGTTCAAGCCCTGGTCTGGGAAGATCCCACATGCCGCGGAGCAACTGGGCCCGTGAGCCACAACTACTGAGCCTGAGCGTCTGGAGCCTCTGCTCGGCAACAAGAGAGGCCGCGATGGTGAGAGGCCCGCGCACCGCGATGAAGAGTGGCCCCCACTCGCCGCAACTGGAGAAAGCCCTCACACAGAAACGAAGACCCAACACAGCCAAAAATAAAAACATAATAAATAAATAATAAATAAAAAAATTAAAAAAAAAAATCTACTGAAGGTCTTCCCTGGTGGCGCAGTGGTTAAGAATTCTGCCTGCCAATGCAGGGGACACAGGTTCAATCCCTGGTCGGGGAATATCCCACATGCCGTGGAGCAACTAATCCCGTGCACCACAACTACTGAGCCCGCGCATGCTGCAGCTACTGACGCCCACATGCCTAGAGCCTGTGCTCCGCCACAAGAGAAGCCACTGCAATGAGAAGCCCGCGCACCACAGTGAAGACTAGAGTCCACCACGTGCCACAACCAGAGAAAGCCCACACGCAGCAATGAAGACCCAACGCAGCCAAAGATAAATACATAAATAAATTTATTAAAAAAAAAATCTAGGGAAACAACCTGATTGCCCACCAACTGAGGAACATGTCAATTTTACATATTAGAATAAAATGTGTGAACAATTGAAAAATACATGAATTTGGAAAATATTTGACTTTTGCCGTATATCTATATATATATCTGCCTTTGATTCTATTTACAAAAACATCTTAATTAATGGCTCTTCCCAATTTATTAAGAAGAATATACAATTTTGTAAACTTTTAAAATATTTAAAAAAACATTTTTATGGATACACACATGTTTAAAAAGGCAAGAAAACACTATGGAAATGATACACACCAACTTTAGAATACTGAAAGTTGAAAAAACTGGAAAAGGTGGGAAGAGGAGACAAGAGAAGGAAGCATAAGGGATAAGAGATAGTTATTGGCTGTGTCTATAAGGATTTATTTTTTAATATCTGTTAAATCTAGGTGGGGAATGTTAAATCTCTGTGGTGGGTGTCATTATTTTCTGTACTTTTCAGTTATTTTGAAGTCTTTTCACTTTTAAAAAAAATTTCTCCTTCCTCATTGTTGAAAGTGTCCTTGGTTATTTTTAAGATTTTCCAACTAAATACACAGTATTCTCTGCTGCTCCTTTTTACAGAACTGAGGAGAAACTTTAATCCCAGAATTGTAGTTATCAATATTAAATCCAATGTGTAAGAGCACACATAAAACAACAAGCAATATTAATAATCTGCCCATAAACCAGCCACACCGGTGATATATCAAATGTATATATATTAGCCTCATGCACTTCAGCCCTACTCAAGCCCTTGAACTCTTTTATTTGCTTCCTTTTCCTTGAACTTTGAGAAGAAAATAAAGGTTAAACAAGTATATAAATATTCAAATGCCCAAAATCATGTCAACCTGCATTTTAAAATATGGTCACTGTAAAACAAAGGTTGATTTGATTGAGTAAAGATTTGTAGTACTCACTGTAAATGAATCCCTGTTGGAGAGCAGTAGGACCAGGTGCTGTCTGTGCCTAAGTGAACAAAAAGAGAATCATAATGATAGAGTTGAAATTAGGCTGATAGTTTGGGCATTTTCAAATTAAAATGTCATCCAATTTTAACTTTTATATAATCTTCTTTGTGATTTTCCAGTAGCTCATTCTCAGAAAAGCTGCAGGCTACTTAACAGACTGAAGCGAAGAATGAGTGACAGTGGGACCAAGAACACTTACATTTACACAGTTTAAAGGAAGAGGTTTGTCTTTCTCCATTTGTGTAGGTTATATAAATTTCTTCAACTTTTAAAAAACCTACAATTAAAGATGTGCTAAACATTGTCCATAAATCTAAATTTCATCTAAATTTTCAGCTCTATTTCTATTTTTTTAATTTAATTTTATTTTTTTATACAGCAGGTTCTTATTAGTTATCAGTTTTATACATATTAGTGTATATATGTCAATCCCAATCTCCTAATTCATCCCACCAGCACCACCCCACCACCCCTGCTTTCCCCTGTTGGTATCCGTACGTTTGTTCTCTACATCTGTGTCTCTATTTCTGCCTTGCAAACCGGTTCATCTGTAACATTTTTCTAGATTCCACATATACGCGTTAATATACGATATTTGTTTTTCTCTTTCTGACTTATTTCACTCTGTATGACAGTCTCTAGGTCCATCCACCTATCTACAAATGACCCAATTTCATTCTTTTTATGGCTGAGTAATATTCCATTGTATATATGTACCACATCTTTATCCATTTGTCTGTTGATGGTCATTTAGGTTGTTTCCTTGACCTGGCTATTGTAAATAGTGCTGCAATGAACATTGGGGTGCATGTGTCTTTTTGAATTATGGTTTTCTCTGGGTACATGCTCAAGAGTGGGATTGCTGGGTCATATGGTAGTTCTATTTTTAGTTTTTTAAGTAACCTCCATACTGTTCTCCATAATGGCTGTATCAATTTACATTCCCACCAACAGTGCAAGAGGGTTCCCTTTGCTCCACACCCTCTCCAGCATTTGTTGTTTGTAGATGTTGTGATGATGCCCATTCTAACTGGTGTGAGGTGATACCTCATTGTAGTTTTGATTTGCATTTCTCTAATAGTGATGTTGAGCAGCTTTTCATGTGCCTCTTGGCCTACTGTATGTCTTCTTTGGAGAAATGTCTATTTAGGTCTTCTGCCCATTTCTTCATTGGGTTGTTTGTTTTTTAATATTGAGCTGCATGAGCTGTTTATATATTTTGGAGATTAATACTTTGTCAGTTGCTTCGTTTGCAAGTATTTTCTCCCATTCTGAGGGTTGTCTTTTCGTCTTGTTTATAGTTTCCTTTGCTGTGCAAAAGCTTTCAAGTTTCATTAGGTCCCATTTCTTTATTTTTATTTCCATTACTCTAGGAGGTGGGTCAAAAAAGATCTTGCTGTGATTTATGTAAAAGAGTGTTCTTCCTATATTTTCCTCAAAGAGTTTTAGAGTATCCAGTCTTATATTTAGGTCTTTAATCCATTTTGAGTTTAATTTTGTGTATGGTGTTAGGGAGTGTTCTAATTTCATTCTTTTACATGTAGCTGTCCAGTTATCCCTGCACCGCTCACTGAAGAGACTGTCTGTTCTCCATTGCACATCCTTGCCTCCTTTGTCATAGATTAGTTGACCATAGTTGTGTGGGTTTATCTCTGGGCTTTCTATCCTGTTCCACTGATCTATATTTCTTTTTTTGTGCCAGTACCATATTGTCTTGATTACTGTAGCTTTGTAGTATCGTCTGAAGTCAGCGAGTCTGAGTCCTCCAGCTCTGTTTTTTTCCCTCAAGATTGCTTTGGCTATTCGGGGTTTTCTTTTTGTCGCCATACAAATTTTAGGATTTCTTGTTCTAGTTCTGTAAAAAATGCCATTAGAAATTTGATAGGGATTGTATTGAATCTATAGATTGCTTTGTGTAGTAGAGTCATTTTCACAATATTGATTCTTCCAATACAAGAACATGGTATATTTCTCCATCTGTTTGTGTCATCTTTTATCTCTTTCATCAGTGTCTTATAGTTTTCTGAGTATAGGTCTTTTACCTCCTTAGGTAGGTTTATTCCTAGGTATTTTATTCTTTTTGTTGCAATGGTGAATGGTACTGTTTCCTTAGTTTCTCTTTCTGATCATTCATTGTTAGTGTATAGGAATGCATTCCTATACATTAATTTTGTGCATTAATTTTGTATCCTGCAACTTTACCAAATTCATTGATTAGCTCTAGTAGTTTTCTGGTGGCATCTTTAGGATTCTCTATGTATAGTATCACGTCATCTGCAAAGAGTGACAGTTTTACTTCTTCTTTCCAAATTTGTATTCCTTTTATTTCTTTTTCTTCTCTGATTGCCGTGGCTAGGACTTCCAAAATGATGTTGAACAACAGTGGTGAGAGTGGACATCCGTGTCTTGTTCCTGATCTTAGAGGAAGTGCTTGCAGTTTTTCACCATTGAGAATGACGTTTGCTGTGAGTTTGTCATATATGGCCTTTATTATGTTGAGTTAGGTTCCCTCTATGCCCACTTTCCTGAGAGTTTTTATCATAAATGGTTGTTGAATTTTGTCAAAAGCTTTTTCTGCATCTATTGAGATGATCATATGGTTTTTATTCTTCCATTTGTTAACATGGTGTATCACATTGATTGCTTTGTGTATACTGAAGAATCCTTGCATCCCTGGGATAAATCCCACTTGATCATGGTGTATGATCCTTTTAATGTGTTGTTGGATTCTGTTTGCTAGCATTTTGTTGAGGATTTTTGCATCTATATTCGTCAGTGATATTGGCCTATAATTTTCTTTTTTTGAAGTATCTTTCTCTGGTTTTGGTATCATGGTGATGGTGCCCTCGTGGAGTGAGTTTGGGAGTGTTCCTTCCTCTGCAACTTTTTGGAAGAGTTTGAGAAAGATTGGTGTTACCTCTTCTCTACATGTTTGATAGAATTCACTGGTGAAGCCATCTGGTCCTGGACTTTTGTTTTGGGGAAGATTTTTAATCACAGTTTCAATTTCATTACTTGTGATTGGTCTGTTCATATTGTATCTTTTTTCCTGGTTCAGTCTTGGAAGGTGATACCTTTCTAAGAATTTGTCCATTTCTTCCAGGTTGTCCATTTTATTGGCATAGAGTTGCTTGTAGTAGTCTTATGATGC
Organism: Balaenoptera acutorostrata; assembly: GCF_949987535.1. Classification (NCBI taxonomy): domain Eukaryota; kingdom Metazoa; phylum Chordata; class Mammalia; order Artiodactyla; family Balaenopteridae; genus Balaenoptera; species Balaenoptera acutorostrata. The sequence goes on along the minus strand of NC_080068.1, from coordinate 131,099,997 downwards.
TTTGTATTTCTGTGGTGTCCGTTGTAACTTCTCCTTTTTCATTTCTAATTTTATTGAGTTGAGTCCTCTCTCTCTTTTTCTTGATGAGTCTGGCTAAAGGTTTATCCATTTTGTTTATCTTCTCATAGAACCAGCTTTTAGTTTTATTGATCTTTGCTATTGTCTTCTTTGTTTCTATTTCATTTATTTCTGCTCTGATCTTTATGATATCTTTCCTTCTACTAACTTTGGGTTTTGTTTTTTCTTTTTGTAGTTCCTTTAGGTGTAAGGTTAGATTGTTTGAGATTTTTCTTGTTTCTTGAGGTAGCATTGTATTACTATTAACTTCCCTCTTAGAACTGCTTTTGTTGCATCCCATAGCTTTTGGATCGTCTTGTTTTCTTTGTCATTTGTCTCTAGGTATTTTTTTATTTCCTCTTTCATTTCTTCAGTGATCTCTTGGTTATTTAGTAGCATATTGTTTAGCCTCCATGTGTTTGTGTTTTTAAAGTTTTTTTCCCTGTAATTTATTTCTAATCTCATAGCGTTGTGTTCGGAAAAGATGCTTGATATGTTTCAATTTTCTTAAATTTACTGAGGATTGATTTGTGACCCAAGATGTGATCTATCCTGAAGAATGCTCTGTGTGCACTTGAGAAGAAAGTGTAATCTGCTGTTTTCGGATGGAATGTCCTACAAATATCAATTAAATCTATCTGGTCTATTGTGTCATTTAAAGCCTGTGTTTCCTTATTAATTTTCTGTCTGGATGATCTGTCCATTGGTGTAAGTGAGGTGTTAAATTCCCCCACTGTTATTGTGTTACTGTCGATTTCCTCTTTTATAGCTGTTAGCATTTACTTTATGTACTGAGATGCTCCTATGTTGGGTGCATATATATTTATAATTGTTATATCTTCTTCTTGGATTGATCCCTTGATCATTATGTAGTGTCCTTCCTTGTCTCTTGTAACATTCTTTATTTTAAAGTCTATTTTGTCTGATATGAGAATTGCTACTCCAGCTTTCTTTTGATTTCCATTTGCATGGAATATCTTTTTCCATCCCTTCACTTTCAGCCTGTATGTGTCCCTAGGTCTGAAGTGGGTCTCTTGTACACAGCATATATATATATGGGTCTTGTTTTGTATCCATTCAGTGAGCCTGTATCTTTTGGTTGGAGCATTTAACCCATTCACATTTAAGGTAGTTATCAATATGTATGTTCCTATTACCATTTTCTTAATTGTTTTGGGTTTGTTTTTGTAGGTCCTTTTCTTCTCTTGTGTGCTCTATTTAGATAAGTTCCTTTAGCATTTGTTGTAGAGCTGGTTTGGTGGTGCTGAATTCTCTTAGCTTTTGCTTGTCTGTAAAGCTTTTGATTTCTCTGTCAAATCTAAATGAGATCCTTGTTAGTTAGAGTAATCTTGGTTGTAGGTTCTTCCCTTTCAGCACTTTAAATATATCGTGCCACTCCCTTCTGGCTTGTAGAGTTTCTGCTGAGAAATCAGCTGTTAACCTTATGGGAGTTCCCTTGTATGTTATTTGTCGTTTTTCCCTTGTTACTTTTAATAATTTTTTTTCTTTAATTTTTGTCAGTTTTTTTACTATGTGCCTCGGATTGTTTCTCCTTGCGATTATCCTGCCTGGGACTCTGCACTTCCTGGACTTGGGTGGCTCTTTCCTTTCCCATGTCGGGGAAGTTTTCGACTATAAGCTCTTCAAACATTTTTTCGGGTCCTTTCTCTCTCTCTTCTCCTTCTGGGACCCATATAATCCAAATGTTGGTGCATTTAATGTTGTCACAGAGGTCTCTTAGGCTGTCATTTCTTTTCATTCTTTTTTCTTTATTCTGTTCCATAGCAGTGAATTCCACCATTCTGTCTTCCAGGTCACTTATCCATTCTTCTGCCTCAGTTATTCTGGTATTGATTCCTTCTAGTATATTTTTCATTTCAGTTATTGTATTGTTCATCTCTGTTTGTTTGTTCTTTAATTCTTCTAGGTCTTTGTTAAACATTTCTTGCATCTTCTAGATCTTTGCCTCCACTTTTTTCCAAGGTTCTGGATCATCTTCACTATCATTATTCTGAATTCTTTTTCTGGAAGGTTGCCTATCTCCACTTCATTTAGTTGTTTTTCTGGGGTTTTATCTTGTTCCTTCATCTGGTACATAGCCCTCTGTCTTTTCATTTTGTCTATCTTTCTCTGAATGTAGTTTTCATTCCACAGGCTGTAGGATTGTAGTTCTTCTTGCTTCTGCTGTCTGCCCTCTGGTGGATGAGGCTATCTAAGAGGGTTGTGCAAGCTTCCTGATGGGAGGGACTGGTGGTAGGTAGAGCTGGATGTTGCTCTGGTGGGCAGAGCTCAGTTAAACTTTAATCCGCTTGTCTGCTGATGCATGGGGCTGAGTTCCCTCTCTGTTGGTTGTTTGGCATGAGGTGATCCAACACTGGAGCCTACAGGCCCTTTGGTGGGGCTAATGGTGGACTCTGGGAGGGCTCACACCAAGTAGTGCTTCCCAGAATTTCTGCTGCCAGTGTCATTGTCCCCACGGTGAGCCACAGCCTCCTCCCACCTCTGCAGGAGACCCTCCAACACTAGCAGGTAGGTCTGGTTCAGTCTCCCCTGGGGTCACTGCTCCTTCCCCTGGGTCCCAATGCACACACTACTTTGTGTGCCCTTCAAGAGTGGAGTCTCTGTTTCCCACAGACCTGTCGAAGTCCTGCTATCAAACCCTGCTACCCTTCAAAATCTGATTCTCTGGCAATTCCTCCTCCCATTGACGGACCCCCAGGTTAGGAAGCCTGACATGGGGCTCAGAACCTTCACTCCAGTGGGTGGACTTCTGTGGTATAACTGTTCTCCAGTTTGTGAGTCACCCACCCAGCAGTTATGGGATTTGATTTTATTGTGATTGCGCCCCCACTCCTGTCTCATTGCGGCTTCTCCTTTTTCTTTGGATGTGGAGTATCTTTTCTGGTGAGTTCCAGTCTTCCTGTCAATGATTGTTCAGCAGCTAGTTGTGATTCTGGTGCTCTCGCAAGAGGAAGTGAGCGCACGTCCTTCTACTCTGCCATCTTGACTTAAACTCCTCTCAGCTCTATTTCTATTAATAGGAGAAGTTGTCAGATAAAAGAACATTAATTTCAGGACCAGTTATTTAGACTCATGTTAATAATGTTTAACACACTGTTCACAGTATACTAAAATATTCTGCTCACAAAACAGAGTTGGTAAAGTATCAGCATCAATCCAGCCTCAGTTGATTTACTGCCTTTCACACAAGAGATGTGTGTATTTCAACCAAAGTCTGAATTAAGTACATACTTGCCAAATGTCATATTTACAAGGTCAAAAACTAAACTCCCTCATCAAAAATGTTAAGGAATGAACATCTTAGAAGTATTTCTTAATAATTCAGGTTCCCAATAATGATGTCTTTAAAATTAGAAATTAAAATTAAATTAGTAGTGTTCAACGTTGTAACATAAGCAAGTTAAATTGAAGAATTTTAATACTTAATTTCTTTAAATTTTATTATTTACCATACTTGTTCACTTGTAATAATGGACCAAATAATGACACTCAATTTAGCACTATTTGACCTACATGTTTAAGTTCTTATAGTAATGTGTACTATTTGTATTTTTTAAATATCATTTATAGTGACTGGTAAAAATAATAAAGAATATATTTTTTGAAAAAAAATTGTATATGCTTTCTACATTTTTCCATCACTTCACTGATACTCTAAGAAACATCTAAGGCATATGAATTCACACTTTTTAGAAAAAATTACAAAAGTGTATCTTAATTTATTTTTTTTCTTTTTTTAATTAAAAAAATTCTATTTATTTAAACTAAAAAAAAAACAACAAAAAAACCCCAGTTCATCCATTTCTGCCTTTTCCATCTACCCCCCCCCCCAACCTCTGGAGCACCAATTTGTTTTCTGTATCTATAAGCTTAGATTATCTATCTCCCTCTCCATCTTTCTATCAATATAGATAGATGGATAATTTTAGATTCCACATATAAAAGAGATCACCAGGTACTTGTCTTACTCTGCCTGACTTATTTCACTTAGTATAATGTCCTTGAGGTCCATCCATCTTGTCACAAGTGGCAAGATTTCATTCTTTTTCATGGCTAAATAATATTCCATTGTACATATATATCACATCTTCTTTCATCCATCAATGGACACTTAGATTGTTTCCATGTCTTGGCTCTATAAATAATACTACAATGAACATGGGGATATACGCATATATGCATGTGCATATATTTTTTTCAAATTAGTGTTTTCATTATCTTCAAATAAATACCCAGAAGTGGAATTGCTGGGTCATATAGTAGTTCTATTTTTAATTTTTGAGGAACCTCCATACTGTTTTCCATAGTAGCGGTACCAATTTACATTCCCACCAACAGTATGCAAGGCTTCCCTTTTCTCCACATCTTTGTCAACACTCATTATTTCTAGTCTTTTTGATAACAGCCATTCTAATAGGTATGGGGTAATACCTCATTGTGTTCCCAGCATGCCTTAGATATGTAAACTAATCAATCCAGAGCCATGCCTCCTTTATCTGGTCATACCACCCAGGAGGCAGTACTCCTCTGCCTTAATCATCCCAGGGCCAGGTAGCAGGTAACTAAGGACCACCTTAGAGCTTACAGCCTGCCAAAATTTTTCAAACAAGCCAAACCTGACCTATTTACAATGCCCTGCCTTGCCTTTCTCTCAGAAAATCCAAGCCTACACGCCCCCCTCACCTCTGCCCCTTCTGGCTCCTGACCCATGCTAGCGCTTTCTCATGTTGCTCTTCATGTTATGCCATGCCTTCTGTTTCCAGGACCTATAAGTATAATAAACTTTGTTTTTCTGAGCTTCCCCTTGGTGTCTTCTTGTGGCTGTACCTGAATGACCATCACAGAACACAGAACATGATGTTTATGTTTCACTTGTTTTCCTGTTTTATACATGCAGTATTATTGCTATAATTGTCCATCAGTATCTAGTCTCTCTTGCTACCTTTTAATAATAGGTAGTATTGGGTTTAGCTGGCCTGTGACTGCCTGGCTAGAGGTGACATTTCCTAGCCTCCCTTGCAGCTGGATGTGGCCCTGTGATTAGGTTTTTGCCCAACTTATCACATAGATGAGAAATAAACTTGTTTTTGTTCATCTAAAAGGCAAAACTGGGAACAGCATCTAGGAAGTATATAGAAGTGAGTTTCAATTAAATATGGAAAATTACTTTCTAACAATGATATTCTTTAGAGGTTACTGCCCTTCCAACACTATATCTTCTTTTCCATCAAAGGCTGGATAACAACCTTTGCTCCAACAACAAGACGGAAGGAGCAATTTCTAAACTGAATAAAACTTTGGAATATATGGACCTTAATGGTTCTTCCAGCCCTAGTATTCTACAATTCTAAGCCAGATAGGAAAAGAAAAGTTGGGACAAGGGAGAGAAAGTAGGAGGCAGGAAAAAAGAGCCAGACAGAATGAGGCAAAGGAAAGGAAGGGGTAAGGAAAAGGCAACTTTTAGAACCAAGGAATAGATTACTGGGAAATGCATTGAGTACCTAGAAAAAATTTTCTTTAATTATCATTTTTATACAATACCAAATTTCACATATCCTTGCCCTTTTTAAAAAACAAAGGAATAACCACAAAATCTTTCAAACAAATATATTTCAAAATCTAGAGGGCAAGCTCTAGATTCAGAGTATAGAAAAAAATTATGTCCCATGGTTGTGAGATTAATTTATTGGAATTGAAGATTCCTCTTATTCATCATTTATAGTAGTTTTAGATGATTTTATTGATTCATGTTATAATCATGGAGTAATTTACTATCTTAATTTATAACATGACATCTGTTGACATTCGCCATACTTATATTTATATCTGCACTTTACAGATTCTGTCACTTCACAGACATCTTAGTTAACAGTTCCCTCCAAGTTATTAATAAGTTTAATTAAAGCAAATAAGGTAAAGGACTTTGTCACGCTCATCCTTCTACTGTCTCTAGTGCCTAACACAATGCCATTATTATAAGTATGGCTCAGAAATACTTCTATGCAATGATCGTTTATTAGCCCCACTGTGTTGCTGCCAATGCCCTGGGCACTGGAAGCAATGCAGCATGGTGGTTAAGATTGCAGGCTTCCAGGTCAGATGAGTCTGTGTTTGAATCCCTGCTCTGATACTTAGTGTACCTCAGTTTTTTATACCTCACCTGTAAAATGAACAAAATAATAATACTTCCTTCCGAGGTGAAGACAATACGGTAATATGTACAATATGTTCAGCATAGCCTGGCATACCGTTAAGTCCTCAATAAATGTTATTTATAAGTCAATCACATAGTATCTATAAAATGATGTCAATAATACAACCATTCATATTATAACCTATGTACTATAATTCACTGAATAAATGTTCCATGAGGAAAGGACTTTTTGCCAATTTTTTTTTCATTACTGTATCTCCAGTGCCTAAAACAATGCCTGGAACATAGCAAGTACTAAAAAAAGTATTTTAAATAAATAAATCAGTAATCACGACATATTTTTCCATTAAAGTAATTTAATTTTCTTTATTACAGGCATTCATTTCAAGAATTATAAACCACATGGACGAATGCTCTATTAAGATTAAGCGAAGCAGGACTTCTAACATATCAAGATAATCTAGTTCCTTCCAAGATCCTGCCTTAGAAAGACAATATAGGCAATAACTACTTACAGTAAAATGCCTACCTTTATATAATATAAATAATAAAATCTTCAAAGGGGCAATAAATGTGGTTGAGTTAATGAAGCATACCATTAAGACATTCAGAGAAGCCTTAACACATAAGAACTTGAAAATCCAAAATGATAAATTCTTGATATTCTTATTACTCTCAGGACTACACAAGACAAATTCTTTTAACAGAAGAAATTAAAATGCTAATGATTTCAATCTTATCTCCCAACAACATACTTTAGTAGTTCCTGATATATGGCAAAATAGCTTATGCACATTTGTTTTTCCATTCAGTCCTCCAGAAAATTTGCCAAAAGGTAGGGTTCCAGGTGGAACAAAAGAAAGAAAATGTGAAGAATTTGAATAACCCATAGGATTTATATTTAAGAACTATATAATGACTGTGCTGGAGATGTGAAAATAAAATGAACACCAAACACTTCTCTCTGCCAGATTTTCCTTCTCCCTTTTTCTCAGAACCCTCATTGCCTTTAAAGAACTGCTCCTCACCCTTCAAACTATGTGGTTCTGTCAGGGCTGGCAATGACAGTGTCACAGCTTCCTTACATACTGAAGCAGGAAGAAGAAATCTGCTTCCTTTAAGGTGGCTAAGTTAGGACTGCTGTAAATTTCCAATTGCCTGAGTCACCTCCCTCAGCACCACCTCATAAAGGAAGCCCCTCTCTATAGGAGGAAAGAACAACACAGATACACATAGATGTGGAAAGGATTTAGAGGTGAATGGCGGGGAGGGGTAGGACATGGAGGTGTAAGAAGAGAAAAGAGCAAGAGAGAAAAAGTTGTTGAAATCACCTCTAATCTTTGGATTGAGGCAAACTGAAGTAGGGTAGCTAGTTCACCTCTGATCTTCTGAAGTATCTGAGCCAACAATTCTTTCTTTCTGCTCAAATTTCCTTGAGTTGTATTTCTTTCACTTATAAATAAAAGAATTCTGATAAATACAGGAGACTTTCAATTTACTTAGTCACAGAATATCTACAGGCACAGTATAAATTTATAAATCAAATATTTAAAGTCTTATAAATACTCAAGATTTTCAACTTGTTTTCAACTTTTGGTTTCTATTTTTAATGTTTTATGCATTTATATGATTAAAACTACAAAATATCTGGGTTTTACTCATTGAAACTGTTCTCCTCGAGATGTGAATGTCCACACAATTAATAAGAGTGAAGAAAATAACTGATTCATTTTGAAGAAATTATCTTAGCAACTCAAGTTAATATAGTTATTATCAACAGAAGCAGCACAGGGATTAAAGAGCATGGACTTTAAAAACCAGACTTCTTGAATTCAAATTTAGACTCTTACTAGCTGTGAAACCTTGGTTAAGTTATTCAACAGATATGTTTCCTCACCTGTAAAATGTATTATGGTATGGCTAAAGGATTTAACATGTGAAAAGTGCTTAGAAGAGCATTTGACACAGTGTAAGCATTGTGTAAACTAATGTAAGCATTGTTGGTCATTATTGCTGCTGCTGTTGTTATCTAAAACAACTGATGCTCAATTAGCAGATCTCAGGTTTCACCTGACTTGGCAAAAACAATGCAGTGCTTTAAAACGCCTCATTGACTGGCTTATTTTATCATCTCACACTTTGCTTCAAAGAAAAAAAATGAGGATCAGAACTGCCCCATAGATGCACAAAAGTTCAGGTGTACACATCCAAATTGATGAAGCATTTTAGCAATGTTAGTAACGCCAAAGCCAAGAATAGCATGGTGGTTCCCTCTGCCACTTACTCTTTTTCCTCTAAGGAAAAGGAATGCAATGGAAAGCAAATTATCTGACTGGGAGCTTGGGACTTGAGACAGAAAGAATCTAATGCTGATTGCTTCTGCGTGTTTTCTATGACAATATGATAATATGTTCAAAAACAATGTTTGCCCTGTGATTCTAGAGATCTCATGCTCAAATATGCAGAGGACCAGGCATGCAGTGTAACTATGAGAAGCACTCTGAGTGTAAGCAGTTAAATTCAAAATTGTAAAAACACACTGTAAGTAAATAAATGGAAAAACAAAACCAAAACAAACAAACAAACAAAAAAGACCAACCTGCTGGTCATATTCAGCTATTTAGATGCCTGGTTATACACTCAAAGGTGAATAGTGACTTCATCTGGGTAGTAATATTACAGTTGATTTTTATTTGTGTATGTGCCTTTTATTATTTCCTAAGTGTTTCACAATGTATATGATTTCCTTTTATCATCAAATGAGAAAAGTATACAAAATATGTGATTTTTTAAAAAAAAGTAGAGGTTCAGTGACTCAGCTACACCTAACTGAATTTGCTAATTTGTTACATCTAAGAAAATCATAAAACAAGCTTTGTGATAAGAGGACAGAAATGAATAAGCACTTTAAGGAACAACTTTTACCAAAAGAAAGAGAAAGAAATCTGTGGGTGAGGTTAATTTGAGGAGGTGAAGTACGTACTTAGACGACTGGCTGTCACAGAGGAAAGTCCAATATAGCATTTTCACCAGGCAAAATGTGAAGGGATTCAAATAGACTGAATGTGGTAAGTGCTTTTTAAGTGTGGTAAAATTGTATTTAACAATCCAAAATGACTATCTAAAGAATTCTTTCTTTCTTTAAAGCTATAGCCATGCAGTTTGTCTCTAAACCATAATCCTTGACTGAGCATCTTTACAGATATCAATATTGTTTGCCCAGCACAGTAAGGGCCAGAAGAATCCATACACCCTTGTCTGGACTTTGTGTGGAAATGGGTGATGTCCTGGATGGAGTTAAATAGATGGCTTTAAATTTTAAAAGTTTAAAACAAATGCTTTGGAACTCAGAACTCATCACATTAGGAAATTACCTTCTAAACTTTGTTTGCTTGTTAACTCAAAGACAAAGTCTATAAAATGTAAGGGGTGTGTGTGTGTGTGTGTGTGTGTGTGTGTGTGTGTATGTCTGTATAGAACTTATTTAGTGGAGTTGAACTAGAATCATAAGTATCTTTAAAAAACACTGGGTATCATAACTACACTAGAAGCTCTCTATAATTTTGAGACCTGTGAGACTAGTTTCATGAAAAAACACCAATCATGATGAATTTAAATCAGGAAGTGGGTCAGCCTTAAGGAAATATCATATTCTCAATCACCTGTGTGATTCTGTATTTCAGTGGAAATGCACAGTCTACCTACTTTAATGCTTCTAACTTCATATGAGGTCTACAATAATAAATATGGGTGGGACACATGCATATTTTTCAAACAAAATAGAATAAGAGTTTAATGATTTTTTTTAACATCTTTATTAGAGTATAATTGCTTTATGAGTTTAATGATTTTTAAAACTATTTGGAAAGTTAGCCTAAAGCAGTGAGAGCTTGTGTATATTAAAAGAGAACTTACGGGGCTTCCCTGGTGGCGCAGTGGTTAAGAATTCTGCCTGCCAATGCAGGGGACACAGGTTCGAGCCCTGGTCCGGGGAGATCCCACATGCCGTGGAGCAACTAAGCCCGTGTGCCACAACTACTGAGCCTGTGCTCTAGAGCCTGCGAGCCACAACTACTGAGCCCACGTGCCACAACTACTGAAGCCCGCATGCCTAGAGCCTGTGCTCCACAACAAGAGAAGCCACTGCAATGAGAAGCCCACACACCTCAACGAAGAGTAGCCCCTACTCACCACAATGAGAGAAAGCCTGTGCACAGCAATGGAGACTCAACACAGCCAAAAATAAATAAATAAAATAAATTTATTAAAAAAAAAAAAGAGAGAACTTACGGGCCGAGTTCCACCTCCAGGTGCTGTTTAGTCTTGCTGTTCCAACAAAAACGATTCACCAACTGCAAATAAAAAACAATCATCATATTGAGAAATTTAATCCACAAAGAGTCAAGAAAGGGAACATTTGTAAAGAGTCACATTCTGAAGAATGGAAATCCAGTACCTTATAAAATTAAAGTTTTATATTCAACATTACTGCAAACTATTTCAGAAAACTCGATGTAGCATTCTTGGGACCTTGTGAATATTAAAAGTTAATTTATATGTTGTCCATACAAAGTAATGTTTCAATTGTTTCCTGAAGTGATTTCATTGAAACATTAATTCCGCAGAATTTCTACAGATAGTAGGTATTAAATGTGGGAGGCAGCTTAGAATAGTAGTTGACTTCAAATTGTGCCTAAGCCATTTATGTAACCTTGGACAAATTTCTCAAATGCTTTACGCTTCAGTTTCCTAATCTGTCAAATGCAGGTAAAAATGGAATCTACGTCATAGGACTAATATATGAAGTTTTTAGAATAGTGTCTGACACATAGTAAGTACTCAATAAATTCTAGTTGCCATTGTTGTTATTAGTATTACTGAAAAGTGGAAAATATGTTTATGTATGTTGGGTTAATAATATGAAACAGATTTCTTTTCTGAAGGATTTGGGAATTACTAATATGCTAATATTCATAGTGACTCTCCAAGGGAGAAATAGAGTTTGCAGTGTTTTCCAAACATTTTTCACTGGAACCATTTTTTTCCCCCTCAGCATATTTTTCAAAATTAATGTCAACGAACAGACTTGAGGGATTAAATAAATAAAAAGAGAATTTCAAAAAGAATTTTTTAAAAAGATAATACAAACAAATTCATCTACTGTAATCAATCTAGTAAGGAATTTTAAAAACTCCAGTTCTAAAATCAGACAACCTGGCCTTTTGAGTACCAGCTCCATTACTTATGCACTGAGTGATCACAGGCAAGATAATGACCTTCTCTGAGCCTCTGTTTCCTCATTTGTAAAATGGTGATGGTAACAATACCTATCTCACAGGATTTCAGTGAGGATTAAATGGAACAGTACTTATAAAGTGTTCGCCAGAATGTGGTCCAGTGGGGGACAGAGATTCTGCTCAGGGCATCCTGTGCGCTGGCATGTCTCCATTCTTCTACGTCCACATCCGACATGACCTTCTGATGCCACATGAGACTTGAGAATTCAGAATGTCTCCAAATATTTCTGATTAAGGACACATTATTGCTAGTATAAGATTTTCTTGAGTGATAACATAAATCCCAACCATAAAAGGCCATGGCATAATAAATCATTCACCTTCTCAGAGCCTTCATGACTGAGCCCTGCTGGGACTGTGCCGTTACCAAGACTTTGGGGGCCAAAGGAAGCTGCTCAGAGAGATCCTGTATCTTCTCCTGCTCTGTGTGTGCTTGCTTCTGCCAGATTTCTGTATTCTTTGTCATTACAAATTGGGCAATTAATATAATTTATTATATTGGGGTATGAGTGGCACAGAGGAGGGGTGTTCTTTCTATCTGTAGCTAAACAGAAATATTACAGCAAAAACAGTGCCTCAACATAAGCACAAAATGAATATTAATTGTTAGCTATCATTCCCATTCAGAGTTGGACCCAAGGTTTATGGGGCCAGAAGCTTAACAATGTGGGAGGACCCTGTCTGAAAAAAATTCAAAATTATCAAAACAAAAGTAGACACGGGACATTAGAAGGGAACCATGCAAGTAAGGGGCCCTGAAGCATAAGTTTCATTAGCTTTACGGTAAATCCACTCAGGGACCAGAAAAGACATGTTCTTGCCTTTTAGGAGTTTTAAAGATAATGAGGAAAACAGACATTACCTAAGAATTGAAACAGCAGTCAAAAATAATAGAGAAAATTCAATTTGGGGTTATGCAAATGCCATGAAGCAGTATATAATATAAATTTTTTGATGAATGGCACAGCATAGATATATTATAGGAGTTCAAAAGATAGAGTAATCACCAAGAACCGGATTATCTTAGAAGTCTTCATAGAGGAGGTGACATTTTAGTCAGGTTGAAAAGGGAGGATTTGGGTAGGCTGAAAGAAAGGGAAATTCTATGTGTTCAAAGGTTCAAATCATTTAAGTTAGAACGAGCAGACCTGCTTGGTTGAGGCAGAGGTTTCTGGAAGAACAGTAATTGAACACAGTTGAAGAGCAGCCAATCAAAGGCCTTGAACAGCAGTCAACAATTTTGGGCTTAACCTTGCAAGCAAAACGGAGCTATTAATCTTCTTGAAAAAATGTAGTGACATAATCAAAGTGGTGTTTTAGGACCACCAGCCAGGTCATTGTGTGTGGGATAAGCAGGATCAGGGAGACGCTGGGAGCAGAAACCTGTCGCAAACCATACTGTAACAGTCTAGACAGTCCTCAAGAAGTCATGCTGAGGATGGAAATGAAGGGACATATTCAAGGGATACCCCCAAAGAACAATCAGCAGGATTTGATAACTGTTTGTGGAGGCAAAAAAATGAAGAGGTCAATGATGCATCAGGATCTCAAAGCTGGTAACTTGGAGAATAACAGAAACTGGTAAGTCAGAAATAAAAGTGATTGTGTATAAAAACAAGTTCAGATTCAGGTATGAGAAGTTTGGGATAAAGAAAGGGTATGTTCAGGTTTTCATGTCCACAACAAAGTGGTAAATATGGTTTCAAGAGAGATTCTGGAGAAAGAATTTCTACTCATTAAATTCTAGTAGATGAAGAAATGAATTTTTTAAACAGGACAATAGCATATCTTGGAAGGTTGTGGATTTGGAGTCAAGAGGCCTCAGATGTAGACACAGGTATGTTTAAGGTAGCCAGACTTCTAGACTCCTCACAGGCAGAGTTCCAATACACTATGATTCCATGAAAACGTTACCTTATTTTCCCTAACTTATTCAATGAAATCTATAAATTACTAAAACATAAAATATCTGGATGAAAAATCTTTCTCAAAATATATAGCTACATTTTGAGAAATAAGAATCACAAGACTACCAAAAAATATTTTAAAGGTACAGTTTTATAGTTCCTAGAACTTAGAGAACACTGTCAATTTAAATTTAAGGATGCGTGCTTTACAAATGCCATTAAATACCTGAAACAAATCAATTATCTATATTTATTACTTGAACTAACATTTTCACATGAATTGTTCATACTGTTTCATAGATAATTTTCTTAAATACCTACCAGATATAGACTGTTCATTCCAAAAATCTCAGTTCCAGGTCACACAGTTTTTGACCTCATCTTTCCATGTCACTGCATTTTCAGATACGTGGGATGAGTAGCATGAGGTATCTGGAAACTCTGAGAGGATTAACAGATATTGTAAGAGAGCACTGCCATATATCACAACACGTGCTCTCTATTTCTCTCAGCTTCGGCACTCAGAACAGAAAATTTCTCACCTTCATACTCCATCAAAAGGCAGTCCTGCTTCGCCTGGTAGTGCTGGGGATCATCAAAGAAAGGATCATTCACTTTCATCAGTAAGCCCTGGACCCCAGAATCAAACTTGAGAGTCACAGGGCTGTGCAGCACTGGTAAACTGTGCCATGTTGTGGTAATTCTATATTCCAACTGTCAAAATAAGACAGAAAAGCAAATCCCATGGTATACGTAAAGCAATGTCTTTCTTGCTTCCTTGGTCTTGATGAAATTAAACTGAAATAACATTTTTTACTAATATCCTCGAGGCAATCAATACCCCATTACATTTTAAGGAATTATATTAATTGTAGTAAGACATTTTTGTGCTGTATTCACACACAGCAAAATTTGTACAAAAAATATTTTGAGGAATGGCTTTTTGTGACTTAATACACAGGTACTTTTATTTATGTAGTATTTACAATGTTTAATGATGTGAATTTGCTTTTATTCATTTGTTGGGGAAGCAGAAAACTTTCCTTTACTCTTCTAGGTTCTTCCAGCTGGTCTAAGAATTAAATTGACGTGAGACAGATTAAAAGGAGAAAGTGAAACTTAATTTTGTACATATGGGAACCCCACATACATGAGAGGTTCAAAGACCAAAAGGTAAAATGATGTATAGATGCCATCCTGAGCTAAGGAATGGGATAGGGGCCCAGGGCTTCCAAGGATAGAAGGGTTATTCACAGGACAGTAAGAAGAAAAGCAGAAGTTTGATAATTAGATGTTTGCCCTGCCATATAGATGGGGCCACTTAGATAAAATTTATCTCTGGTAATAAATCTTTTCTGGGAAAAATTCCTAATTCAAATTCTTCTACCTTTCTCTAGTTAAGAGAAAGGCAGTAGTTTCTCTTGAACCTGCAGGGACTCAATTGCTCCCAGCTCAAAACAATCTTCATACAAAAGTGACACATTCTGAGGAGGCTCATTCCGAACCCCTACACATTCCATAAATAATTTTTGAGATCGTATTATGTGTGCAGCTTCTCACTAGGTTCTGCAGAGAAAATGCAAAGTAGAAGATGTAACCCCTGCCCTAAAAGAACATATAATCTTTATAATCAGAAAGAAAGACAAAATGCACATCTAAAAACCAATGAACAGTTCAACGAAGCATAGATTTAGAACCTGGCTGGATAACACAGAAAAGTAATAGAAACACGGAGATAAATATAGGTTGGAGTAGTCAGAAAATGCCTCCTGGGACTTGAGCTGCACATGAAAGGAAAATACGTATGTTGAATATAACTATCTCGGATAGTTTATTCTGGGTATTTATTTTACCTACTTCAAGTTATTTGAGAACAGGAAAGAATGATGTCAATTAGACAGCATTTATTATTCACAGCCCATGCTAGCTTCTGACTTCTATGTATCCCCCAAAATGTAATATTAGAATGTTGTTCTTACCTGGGTATACATTAAATGCTTATTAAGTGTTAATCAATTAATAAAAAAAACATTTCTTGTGTAACCACCATCTGCCTTTTCTGTGCTAGATGTTAGAACTCCAAAAACAAGACACTTCCCTTGCCCTTAGGTAACTCACAATCTGGTGGAAAAGAGAACTGTGAACAACACGTGAGAAAACTGTGAAAGTGCTGTAACAGAAGTATGGGAGCCCTGAGCAGGAAGCCTCTAGTTCTGACTGTGGGGATTGGAAGAGTAGACAGTGTCAGCAAAGACTTCACAGAAGTTACAACTGAAAGATGTGCTGGAAAAGAACAGGAAAGGACACAAGTGTGATTATGAATGGAGAAAACTGCTTGTTAAAAGGAGCATAAGGAGCATGGTGGGTGATGGGGGGATATACTGAGAGAAATGATGCTGGAAGAGGGTGAAGATCCTGGGGGCTAACATTAGAGTTTATGCTGAAGCTACGGGAAAACAACGTCCGGTTCTAAGCAGAGAATTTACTGACAAGGTTTATGTTTTAAAAGAATTACTCTGAAGGATGTCTAGAAGAACAAAAATACTCTAAGAAATTTGGAGTCTTATTCAAAATTTAATTTTCTATTCCAATTTCCCCTAACTAAACTGGTTAAGTCTTTGTTTTCAAAGTTATAGTCTTTGTTTCAAATGATTCTGTGAAACGTCTGTGAGAGAAAAGGATCTTAAAGAATAGAATTGAACTCAATTCAGTAACAATGGGACTCTTTATTCCCTCTCTACAACATAATACTTCTTGAACCGCTGAGTGTTAGGTACACTTATGCATTCTCAATTACTCATTTCTCATTATGTAAAGAAAATTAACCAAAGTGATTCTGATGGAAGGAAAGACAGCAAAATTTTGAGCCAGTAATAAATTAGTGTAAGCATTGAATGCTATAGGTTTAAACAGCCATTTAGAAAACTATCTCATCATAAGAGCAAAAGAAATTTATCCATATATTCAGTGGTATGATTGTTCTTTTGCTCCTAAATATTCTCAAATTCTGTCTAGCTCTGAGCTACTTTCGCTTAGAAAAAGAGTTAGAACAATTTTTTAAAAAGTATTATGTTGAAGGTTTTTTTCCTTTTCTTATAAATAGATTATGTTCTTTCTAATATCCCAAAATGGGATATAAGAAATACAGAAGATATAACAATTGTAAATATTTATGCACCCAACATAGGAGCACCTCAATACATAAGGCAAATACTAACAGCCGTAAAAGGGGGAATCGACAGTAACACAGAGTAGGGGACTTTAACAGCTAACTTTCAACAATGGACAGATTATCCAAAATGAAAATAAAAACGGAAACATACGCTTTAAATGATACATTAAACAAGATGGACTTAATTGATATTTATAGGACATTCCATCCAAAAACAACAGAACACACTTTCTTCTCAAGTGCTCATGGAACATTCTCCAGAATAGATCATAACTTGGGTCAAAAATCAAGCCTTGGTAAATTTAAGGAAATTGAAATCGCATCAAGTATCTTTTCCGACCACAAGGCTATGAGACTGGATATCAATTACAGGAAAAAATGTGTAAAAAATACAAATACAGGGAGGCTAAAAACTACACTACTTAATAACCAAGAGATCACTGAAGAAATCAAACAGGAAATCAAAAAATACCTAGAAACAAATGACAGTGAAAACATGATGACCCAAAACCTATGGATGCAGCAAAAGCATACCTAAGAGTGAAGTTTATAGCAATACAATCCTACTTCAAGAAACAAGAAACATCTCAAATAAACAACCTAACCTTACACCTAAAGCAATTAGAGAAAGAAGAACAAAAAAACCCCAAAGTTAGCAGAAGGAAAGAAATCATAAAGATCAGATCAGAAATAAATGAAAAAGAAATGAAGGAAACAATAGCAAAGATGAATAAAACTAAAAGCTGGTTCTTTGAGAAGATAAACAAAATTGATAAACCATTAGCCAGACTCATCAAGAAAAAAAGGGAGAAGACTCAAATTAATAGAATGAGAAATGAAAACGGAGAAGTAACAACTGACACTGCAGAAATAAAAAAGATCATGAGGGGCTTCCCTGGTGGCACAGTGGTTGAGAGTCTGCCTGCCAGTGCAGGGGACACGGGTTCGAGCCCTGGTCTGGGAGGATCCCACATGCCGCGGAGCAGCTGGGCCCATGAGCCACAACTGCTGAGCCTGCGCGTCTGGAGCCTGTGCTCCGCAACGGGAGGGGCCACAACAGTGAGAGGCCTGCGCACCGTGATGAAGAGTGGCCCCCACTTGCCGCAGCTGGAGAGGGCCCTCGCACAGAAACGAAGACCCAACACAGCCAAAAATAAATAAATAAATAAATAAATTTATATATATATAAAAAAAAGATCATGAGAGATGACTACAAGCACCTATAAGCCAATAAAATGGGCAACCTGGAAGAAATGGATAAATTCTTAGAAAAGCACAACCTTCCGAGACTGAACCAGGAAGAAATAGAAAATATAAACAGACCAAACACAAGCACTGAAATTGAGACTGTGATTAAAAATCTTCCAACAAACAAAAGCCCAGGACCAGATGGCTTCACAGGTGAATTCTATCAAACATTTAGAGAAGAGCTAACACCTATCCTTCTCAAACTCTTCCAAAATATAGCAGACGGAGGAACACTCCCAAACTCATTCTATGAGGCCACCATCTCCCTGAAACCAAAACCAGACAAAGATGTCACAAAGAAAGAAAACTACAGGCCAATATCACTGATGAACACAAATGCAAAAATCCTCAACAAAACACTAGCAAACAGAATCCAACAGCACATTAAAAGGATCATACACTATGATCAAGTGGGGTTTATCCCAGGAATGCAAGGATTCTTCAATATATGCAAATCAATCAATGTGATACACCATATTAACAAATTGAAGGAGAAAAACCATATGATCATCTCAATAGATGCAGAAAAAGCTTTTGAAAAAATTCAACACTGATTTATGATAAAAACCCTCCAGAAAGTAGGCATAGAGCGAACTTACCTCAACATAATAAAGGCCATATATGACAAACCCACAGCCAACATCATGCTCAATGGAGAAAAACTGAAACCATTTCCTCTAAGATCAGGAGCAAGACGAGATTGTCCACTCTCATCACTATTATTCAACATAGTTCTGGAAGTTTTAGCCACAGCAATCAGAGAAGAAAAAGAAATAAAAGGAATCCTAATTGGAAAAGAAGAAGTAAAGCTGTCACTGTTTGCAGATGACATGATACTATACATAGAGAATCCTAAAGATGCTACCAGAAAACTACTGGAGCTAATCAATGAATTTGGTAAAGTAGCAGGATACAAAATTAATGCACAGAAATCTCTTGCATTCCTATACACTAAGGATGAAAAATCTGAAAGAGAAATTAAGGAAACACTCCCATTTACCACTGCAACAAAAAGAATAAAATACCTAGGAATATACTTACCTAAGGAGACAAAAGAGCTGTATGCAGAAAACTATAAGACACTGATGAAAGAAATGAAAGATGATACAAACAGATAGAGAGATATACCATGTTCTTTGATTGGAAGAATCAATATTGTGAAAATGACTATACTACCCAAAGCAATCTACAGATTCAGTGCAATCCCTATCAAAATACCAATGGCATTTTTCATAGAACTACAACAAAAAGTTTCACAATTTGTATGGAAACACAGAAGACCCCGAATAACCAAAGCAATCTTGAGAAAGAAAAACGGAGCTGGAGGACTTAGGCTCCCTGACTTCAGACTATACTACAAAGTTACAGTAATCAAGACAGTATGGTTCTGGCACAAAAGCAGAAATATAGATCAATGTTATAGGATAGAAAGCCCAGAGATAAACCCACGCACATATGGTTACCTAATTTACGACAAAGGAGGCAAGAACATACTATGGAGAAAAGACAGCCTCTTCAATAAGTGGTGCTGGGAAAACTCGACAGCTACTTGTAAAAGAATGAAATTAGAACACTCCCTAACACCACACACAAAAATAAACTCAAAGTGGATTAAAGACCTAAATATAAGGACAGACACTATAAAACTCTTAGAGGAAAACATAGGCAGAACACTCTATGACAAATCACAGCAAGATTCTTTTTGACCCACCTCCTAGAGAACTGGAAATAAAAACAAAAATAAACAAAGTGGACCTAATGAAACTTAAAAGCTTTTGCACAGCAAAGGAAACCACAAACAAGATGAAAAGACAACCCTCAGAATGGGAGAAAATATTTGCAAATGAAGCAACTGACAAAAGATTAATCTCCAAAAATTTACAAGCAGCTCATGCAGCTCAACATCAAAAAAACAAACAACCCAATCCAAAAATGGGCAGAAGACCTAAATAGAAATTTCTCCAAAGAAGATATACAGATTGCCAACAAACACATGAAAGGATGCTCAACATCACTAATCATTAGAGAAATGCAAATGAAAACTACAGTGAGGTATCACCTCACACCAGTCAGAATGGCCATCATCAAAAAACCTACAAACAATAAATGCTGGAGAGGGTGTGGAGAAAAGGGAACCCTCTTGCACTGTTGGTGGGAATGTAAATGGATACAGCCACTATGGAGAACAGTATGGAGGTTCCTCAAAAAACTAAAAATAGAACTACCATACGACCCAGCAATCCCACTACTGGGCATATACCCTGAGAAAACCATAATTCAAAAAGAGTCATGTACCAGAACGTTCTTTGCAGCTCTATTTACAATAGCCAGGACATGGAAGCAACCTAAGTGTCCATCGACAGATGAATGGATAAAGAAGATGTGGCACATACATACAATGGAATATTACTCAGCCATAAAAAGAAACAAAATTGAGTTATTTGTAGTGAGGTGGATGGACCTAGAGACTGTCATACAGAGTGAAGTAAGTCAGAATGAGAAAAATAAATACCATATGCTAACACATATATATGGAATCTAAAAAAAAAAAAAAGGTTGTGAAGAACCTAAGGGGAGGACAGGAATAAAGACACAGATGTAGAGAATGGACTTGAGTACACAGGGAGGGGGAAGTGTAAGGTGGGATGAACTGAGAGAGTGGCATGGACTTATATACACCACCAAATGTAAAACAGATAGCTAGTGGGAAGCAGCTGCATAGCACAGGGAGATCAGCTCGGTGCTTTGTGACCATCTAGAGGGGTGGGATAGGGAGGGTGGGAGGGAGATGCAAGAGGGAGGGGATATGGGGATATATGTATATGTATAGCTGATTCACTTTGTTATAAAGCAGAAACTAACACACCATTGTAAAGCAATTATACTCCAATAAAGATGTTAAAAAAAAAAAAAAGGAAACCAAGCTGCATTAAAGGTAGGGCTAGGTTGTATCAAATTAGAGCATTTTATTTCTAGGTTTTCTACCCATATCTATAAGGGTAAAAAGTTACAGAGAGTTAACACAATTAGGTCAAGTCAATGGAATCAATGTAAATACACAGTCTGGCTAACCAGGCTACAAACTCATTACTGTATCATTTCTTCAATTACAGGGCTTAAAATTTTTGCCCAGCTCTTTTCAAGTAAGTACTTCTGTTCTCTACCTTGCCTATGTAGACACAGCCCTAAAAGAAAGCCAGTAATTTATGTAGGCTTCTATAGTCATTTTTTATCCTTCTGATAAGTATCTTTGAAGTTATATTTTTTCAGACCTAATATACTACTACTGAGTCATGATTCTTTTTTTAAGATTTAATTGTACATGGGAAAAAAAGTGATAAAATCAAACTGATCCTTATAGGGGAATCAGTTTGTGTTTTATGAAGTATATGAAGTATCAACAAAATAGAATTATTAGCTTTATTTAATAAGGTCTAAACATAGCTAATATTTTATATGTGTATTAAAATCATAGGTTACTATTTTGAATTTGGGAAAATATGCATATATTTAGCTATTACCACAAAGTTGCTTTATAGAATAAAATGGTGAGGCTGTTTATAATCTGAATTTATTCATCTGAAATATAAATATATAAAAGCAAATATGTATGTATATATCAGGTAATCTAGTAATCCTATGTACTTTCACATATTTCTCAAATTTAAATAGGACTTAATGCGTAGCATTTTTACTCCCATTAAGATATAAGACAATATTTAATTTTAAGTTTTAATTATACCTTACTTATAAGCAAGACATAGAAAAAAACAGGAAATATAAGGCTTAAAATTATATAAGGTATCTATCTACATTCTAGCAATTAATATAGTGATGAGCTAGATACAAATAATAGTATAGGAATAATATAGAATCCGAATTTGGAAAAGAAAAAGTTACATGATATTCATTGAGCAATACAAAATTATAACAGCATAAAGCTTGTCCCACTGTAGAACAAGGTGATCTCTGAAATTACAAGGCAGTGAATTCAGAACCATAAAACGGAAATATTACTTCATAACCTTTAGTTAACCTGTAGCTACAGTTCCATAGGAGGCCATAAAAACAAATTCTGTGGTTGGATTTAAAAACTGGATAATTTTATAGCTACTCCTAATATCAAGCTTCAAGCTCATTGCCTTCAGCAGCTGGAATAGAATTCTTTGATCATTCACATCAGTAGACCACTAGGTATGAAGGTAGGTGGTACTACGTGTTATTCTAAAGATTAAATACTGTGTTTTTGGAGTCAAATGACACTGTTTACCACCTTGGTCTCCTTTCTAACATGCGGAGAGTGGTGAAGGAGAACAGAAGCTGCAGGAAGCTGCCCTCCTAAGTCAGAATTATCATTCTCTTATGGAGTCTTCCCACCAATTTACAAACCCACATGTACAGTAAACCTACTTTTGATAAAACACCAGCGTCAGATGGATGCTAGTGTTCCCATTTCCAGGTTATTTCATCTTGAGTGATCTTCTGTTTCCAAGCTGAAGCTTCACTGTCCAGAATGCCCACTCTTCTCTACATGGTGCTTTAGCTTCTGAGGTTACTTCCTGTATCTATCATTTCCTCAAAAACTACATTTTACAGTGTCCTATCTATACAAACATTTAAATTGTTTGTTAAAATGCACTGTCCTTTCATCATTATACATGTTTTTAAACTGCTATTTCCTGCTCTGTGCCTTTGCTCATTCTGCCTCTATCACAGGAAAGCCATTCTCTGCCTCTCCCACATCAACTGTCCCTCTTAATTCCAGTTTCTTCATGAAGTGATTCCTGCTCTCCTCAGATGAAAGTGACACTCCAAACCCACCTTCCCTGTATGTCCAAAATATTGCACCCATATTTCTAGTATTTATCCATTTCTACCTTATTTGAAATGATGCATAAATGAATACAACTTACCTCTTGCTCAGCTCTCTTGCAGAATGTAAAAATTTTATAAGCAGTTCTTGCACTTAATTCATCACTTGTGTGTTTCTCAGCACCTAGTCTAGTGTCTTCAATGTGCCAATTGCTCCATAAGCATTTGTGGCACAAAAGAATAATTAAATGAATGAGGTTTGTTATTTATTGGACAATAATCCATGTGGAGAATTGCTTTGCAACATACCTGTTACCAATATCTTTATATAATTCTCACCTCTCCTCTTCCAGCTGGCAGTTGTTTTCTTTCTTACTTTTGAAAATTTCAGTCCTTTAAAATAATAAAAAGAAAATTAATCTCTATAAAAAATACAAAAAAAATACAGTTCTTAGATCCAGTATTCACATGAAAAGAAATACTGCAGTAAAAATAAATAAAAGAATGCTGAGACTGTCATTATTTTAAACACAGTCTTGTGGTTGTTTCTGGGTAGAGCTGAATAAGGCACCAAAAATATCATTTTGTTAACCTGCTTCTTCCATCTAGTGGCAAAAAGCAGTAAGAAACAATGTCCTAGAAAAACATTGTGATCAGATGGTTCTAAATGCCATTTCAGGAATTACTTGATGGTGAGAGTCCAACATCCAAGGTTTAGGTTATGAGTATATGATAATTATTAAAAAAAAATAATTCTAGCAAATTGGCAGGGTTCAGCTCAGGTAACGGTAGAGTTACTTAAATTCGTAAGTGTATTTGCATGTTTTAACAGAGACTTCTGATATGTATATAAAGGTATATATCACCCTGCATTAAATTGTAATGGATTTGTTTTTGGATACATAGTTTTATTTCTGGACCAAATTGTTGGATAACTATTCAGAATTCCATTATTTCCTCAGCTATTGGCATAGGGCTACTGTGCTATTATTAAGTTTCAAGAGGCAAAACTGAGAGCCACTGAAAGTGACCTATCCCATTGGAATTACCAGTTAAAATACTTTTGCAATAATAATAGTAGGCAGTGAAATACATTATGACCTAAGGCATGGGGTCAAATTGGAGGAGGAAAAGAGGTAAAGTTTAAAGGAGATACAATCAGCTGTTCTGCATTGTTCAAGCTGCTTCAAAGGCATTCGTGAAAAGTTACATGCAACTGCACAGCATAATTGTGCATGCTCTGCACTCTCAAAGGCCACCAGCTAATACCTAATACATGAGGTTTGACTGCCCTTCTAAAACTGTTTGCCTCACTGCAAATGTAATTAATGTTTTAGAAGTCAAATGTGGGTTATGCAGAAATGGATAAAATGTTCTCCAAGACAAGTTTTTCCCCTTCACCTATTCAACTGAGCCAGTTAACAATGCATAATGGTAATATAAATGAAGGGTTATCAATATATTAAGTGGAAAATATATTAAGATTACATAAAAGAAATAAAAGTATTAGTACCATAATTATATGAAATTCAATATTTTGTATTAAAAGACTTTTTGTTTCCTAATTTTCAAGAACTGAAAAACCCTGCCTTAACACCCTCAACCCCGAAAGCAAATTTGTGTAGGATTGGCTGTTGGTTTTCCTCCTCTCCCTAGCCGCCCTCCTTGCTCAAATGAAAGTAGACTAAAGTTTTATGTTCTGTCACATATGGGAGAGAAGGAGGGGAAACAGGGCAATGACACAGAGGAGAGGGTGAAGCAAAGAAGAAGGGATCATAGTGCAAAGCCATCTGGGAAAATCACAGGGCAGAAGGTGGTTCCCATTTCCCCAGTATTCTTGTGGCCAGTCTTCCTGGATTTCACTAAGGAAAGGGTGCCAATTAACTGGGAGATCACTGGAGCCATTGCCGCTGTTTAGATGTCCCAAAAGCCACAAGACTCGAAGCCTCACCCCCAATAATTAAATTAACACAAATGATTGTTGCCACATGGTGTCAGCAAGAGCCAGGATAGGGATGGAATCCGGTGGCCCAGCAGGACTGCTGGCACCTGTAGTGGAAACTAGTCTGGCACTTGTCATTTACTTCATAATCATGAGTCCTCACATTATAGGCAATTGAAATGTGTGGAACTCTCTTATGGTGTTATAATATAGTTTTGCAAAAACTAGAGTGTTGGTATTTAAAATTTTCTTTCACAGTGAACAAGTTCAGTTCCAGAGAAGTGAACTTCAGGCAAACTGTATATACACAGTTATTGGCATTAATATTCTATTCATTATGTTTATCAGTTCTTTGACCTTGATCAAGTTATATAACTTCTTTGAGCCTCAGTTTCCTCATCCATAAAATAGGGATGATGATGATACCCATCTGATAAGGTTTTTATGAGGAACTAAGTGAGAAAATGATTATAAATTGCTTGGAAAATGGTAGATGCTCAAGAGATATGAAATATTATTAAATTACAGGGTACTTAATATATACTAAGAATTTTTGTACATTACCCTGCATATATTAAGGTATCTAACATTTACTTATATGTGCTTGTAAAATAAAATTAACAGTGCTCCCTTTGGTGCAAATATTTCTTTATCATAGTTTACCTTTGTAAACAGGCATGGTGATTTTTTTAAATAGATCTTTATCGGATTATAATTGCTTCACAATACTGTGTTAGTTTCTGTTGTACAACAAAGTGAATCATCCATATGCATACATATATCCCCATAGGCTCTCCCTCTTGCGTCTCCCTCCCACCCTCCCTATCCCACCCCTTTAGGTTGTCGCAAAGCACTGAGCTAATCTCCCTGTGCTATGCTGCTGCTTCCCACTAGCTATTTTACATTTGGTAGTGTATATATGTCCATGGCACTCTCTCACTTCATCCCAGCTTACCCTTCCCCTCCCCGTGTCCTCAAGTCCTTCTCTATGTCTACGTCTTTATTACTGCCTTGCCGCTAGGTTCATCAGTACCATTTTTTTTTTTTTTTTAGATTCCGTATATGTGTGTTAGCATACAGTATTTGTTTTTCTCTTTCTGACTTACTTACTCTGTATGATAGACTCTAGGTCCATCCACCTCACTACAAATAACTCAATTTCGTTTCTTTTTATGGCTGAGTAATATTCCATTGTATATATGTACCACATCTTCTTTATCCATTCGTCTGTCGATGGGCATTTAAGTTGCTTCCATGCCCTGGCTATTGTAAATAGAGCTGCAATGAACATTGGGGTCCATGTGTCTTTTTGAATTATGATTTTCTCAGGGTATATGCCCAGTAGTGGGATTGCTGGATCATATAGTAAACCTATTTTTAGTTTTTTAAGGAACCTCCATACTGTTCTCCACAGTGGCTGTATCAATTTACATTCCCACCAACAGTGCAAGAGGGATTCCTTTTCTCCACACCCTCTCCAGCATTTGTTGTTTGTAGATTTTCTGATGATGCCCATTCTAACTGGTGTGAGGTGATATCTCATTGTAGTTTTGATTTGCATTTCTCTAATAATTAGTGATGTTGAGCATCTTTTCATGTGCCTCTGGGCCATCTGTATGTTTCCTTTGGTGAAATGTCTATAGGTGTTCCGCCCATTTTTTAATTGGATTGTTTGGTTTTTTGATATTGAGCTGCATGAGCTGTTTGTATATTTTGGAGATTAATCCTTTGTCCATTGTTTTATTTGCAAATATTTTCTCCCATTCTGAGTGTTGTCTTTTCGTCTTGTTTATGGTTTCCTTTGCTGTGCAAAAGCTTTGAAGTTTCATTAGGTCCCATTTGTTTATTTTTGTTTTTATTTTCATTATTCTAGGAGCTGGGTCAAAAAAGATCTTGCTGTGGTTTATGTCAAAGAGTGTTTTTCCTATGTTTTCCTCTAAAAGTTTTATAGTGTCTGGCCTTACATTTAGGTCTTTAATTAATTTGGAGCTTATTTTTGTGTGTGGTGTTAGGGAGTGTTCTGATTTCATTCTTTTACATGTAGCTGTCCAGTTTTCCCAGCACTACTTATTGAAGAGGCTGTCTTTTCTCCACTGTATGTTCTTGCCTCCTGTCTTGTAAATTAGGTAACCATATGTGCGTGGGTTTATCTCTGGGCTTTCTATCCTGTACCATTGATCTATATTTCTGCTTTTGTGCCAGTACCATACTGTGTGGATTACTGTAGCTTTGTAGTATAGTTTGAAGCCGAGGAGCCTAAGTCCTCCAGCTCCGTTTTTCTTTCTCAAGATTGCTTTGGCTATTCGGGGTCTTTTGTGTTTTCATACGAATTGTAAAATTTTTTGTTCTCATTCTGTGAAGAATGCCATTGGTATTTTGATAGGGATTGCACTGAATCTGTAGATTGCTTTGGGTAGTATAGTCATTTTCACAATATTGATTCTTCCAATACAAGAACATGGTATATTTCTCCATCTGTTTGTATCATCTTTAATTTCTTTCATCAGTGTTTTATAGTTTTCTGAGTACAAGTCTTTCGCCTCCTTAGGTAGGTTTATTCCTCAGTATTTTATTCTTTTTGTTGCGATGGTAAATGGGATTGTTTGCTTAATTTAATTTCTCTTTATGATTTTTCATTGTCAGTGTATAAGGATGCAAGAGATTTCTGTGCATTAATTTTGTATCCTACAACCTTACCAAATTCACTGATTAGTTCTAGTAGTTTTCTGGTAGCATCTTTAGAATTTTCTATGTACAGTACCATGTCATCTACAAACAGTGACATTTTTATTTCTTCTTTTCCAATTTTTTTTATCTTTTTCTTCTCTGAATTGCCATAGCTAGGACTTCCAAAACTATGTTGAATAATAGTGGCAAGAGTGGACATCCTTGTCTTGTTCCTGATCTTAGTGGAAATGCTTTCAGATTTTCACCATTGAGTATGATGTTTGCTGTGGATTTGTCATATATGGCCTTTACTGTGTTGAAGTAGGTTCCCTCTATGCCCATTTTCTGGAGAGTTGTTATCATAAATGGGTGTTGAATTTTGTCAAAAGCTTTTTCGGCATCTATTGAGATGATCATTAGGTTTTTATTCCTTAATTTGTTAATATGGTGTATCACATTAATTGATTTGCATATATTGAAGACTCCTTGCATTCCTGGGATAAACCCCACTTAATCATGGTGTATGATCATTTTAATGTGCTGTTGGATTCTGTTTGCTAGTATTTTGTTCAGGATTTTTGCATCTATGTTCATCAGTGACATTGGACTATAATTTTCTTTTTTGTGATATCTTTTTCTGGTTTTGGTATCAGGGTGATGGTGGCTTCGTAGAATGAATTTGGGAGTGTTCCTCCCTCTGCAATTTTTTGGAAGAGATTGAGAAGGATGGGTGTCAGCTCTTCTCTAAATGTTTGATAGAATTCATCTGTGAAGCCATCTGGTCCTGGACTTTTGTTTGTTTGAAGATTTTAAATCACAGTTTCAATTGATAGGTCTGTTTATAATTTCTAATTCTTCCTGGTTTAGTATTGGAAAATTGTACCTTTCCAAGAATTTGTCCATTTCTTTGTGGTTGTCCATTTTATTGGCATATAGTTGTTTGTAGTAGTCTCTTATAATCTTTTGAATTTTTGTGGTGTCTATTGTGATTTCTCCTTTTCATTTCTAATTTTACTGATTATAGAATCCTCTCCCTTTTTTTCTTGATGAGTCTGGCTAAGGTTTATCAATTTTGTTTATCTTCTCAAAGAACCAGCTTTTAGTTTTATTGATCTTTGCCATTGTTTTCTTTGTTTCTATTTCATTTATTTCTGCTCTGATCTTTATGATTTCTTTCCTTCTACCGATTTTGGGTTTTCTTTGTTCTTCTTTCTCTAGTTGCTTTAGGTGTAAGGTTAGATTGTTTGGGATTTTTCTTGTTTCTTGAGGTGAGATTGAATTGCTATAAACTTCCCTCTTAGAATTGCTTTTGCTGTATCCCATAGGTTTTGGATTGTCGTGTTTTCATTGTCATTTGTTTCTATGTTTTTGAAAATTTCTTCTTTAATTTTTTCAGTGTTCTCTTGGTTATTTAGTAGCACCCTGTTTCGCCTCCATGCATTTGTGTTTTTTACAGTCTTTTTCCTGTAATTGATTTCCAATCTCATAGCATTGTGGTCAGAAAAGATGCTTCACAGGATTTCAATTTTCTTAAATTTTCCAAGGTTTGATTTGTGACCCAAGATGTGATCTATCCTGGAGAATGTTCCATGAGCACTTGAGAAGGAAGTGTATTCTGCCACTTTTGGGTGGAATGTTCTAAAAATATCAGTTAAATCTATCTGGTCTATTGTGTCATTTAAAGCTTGTGTTTATTTATTTTCTGTTTGAATGATCTGTCCATTGGTGTAAGCAGGATGTTAACGTCCCCTACTATTATTGTGTTACTGTTGATTTCTCCTTTCACGGTTGTTAGGACTTGCCTTATGTACTGAGGAGCTCCTATGTTGGGTGCATAAACATTTATAATTGTTATATCTTTTTCTTGGATTGATCCCTTGATCATTATGTAGTGTCCTTCCTTGTCTCTTGCAACATTCTTTATTTTAAAGTATATTTTACCTGATATGAGTATTGTTACCCTAGCTTCTTTTGA
Organism: Balaenoptera acutorostrata; assembly: GCF_949987535.1. Classification (NCBI taxonomy): domain Eukaryota; kingdom Metazoa; phylum Chordata; class Mammalia; order Artiodactyla; family Balaenopteridae; genus Balaenoptera; species Balaenoptera acutorostrata. Next base: position 131,070,745 of record NC_080068.1, on the reverse strand, counting down.
TTTCCATTTGCATGGAATATCTTTTTCCATCCCCTCAGTTTCAGTCTGTACATGTCCCTAGGTCTGAAGTGGGTCTCTTGTAGACAGCATGCATACGCGTCTTGTTTTTGTATCCATTCAGCCAGTCTGTGTTGTTTGTTTGGGGCATTTAATCCATTTACATGTAAGGTTATTATCGATATGTATGTTCCTATTACTATTTTCTAAATTGTTTTGGGTTTGCTTTTGTGGGTCTTTTTCTTCTCTTGTGTTTCCTGCCTACAGAAGTTTCTTTAACATTTGTTGTAAAGTTGGTTTGGTGGTGCTGAATTATCTTAGCTTTTGCTTGTAAAGCAAGCAAAAACCTTGCTGTAAAGCTTTTGATTTCTTTGCCAAATCTGAATGAGATCCTTGCTGGGTATAGTAATCTTGGTTGTAGGTCTTTCTCTTTCATCACTTTCATCCTGCCACTCCCTTCTGGCCTGCAGAGTTTCTGCTGAAAAATCAGCTGATAACCTTATGGGGATTCCTTTTTATGTTATTTTTTGTTTTCCCTTGCTGCTTTTAATATTTTTTCTTTGAATTTAATTTTTGTTAGCTTGATTATTATGTGTCTTGGTGTTTTTCTCCTAGGGTTTATCCTGTATGGGACTCTCTGTGCTTCCTAGACTTGAGTGACTATTTCCTTTCCCATGTTAGGGAAGTTTTACACTATAATCTCTTCACATATTTCCTCAGACCCTTTCTTTTTCTCTTCTTCCTCTGGGACCCCTATAATTTGAATGTTGGTGCATTTAGTGTCATCCCAGAGGTCTCTGAGATTGTCTTCAATTCTTTTCATTCTTTTTTCCTTATTCTGCTCCTCAGTTATTTCCACCATTTTGTCTTCCCCCCACTTATTTGTTCTTCTGCCTCAGTTATTCTGCTATTGATTCCTTCTAGTGTATTTTTCATTTCAGTTATTGTGTTGTTCATCTGTTTGTCTGTTCTTTAGTTCTTCTAGATCTTTGTTAAACATTTCTTATGTTTTTTCAATCTGTGCCTCCATTCTGTTTCTGAGATTCTGGATCATCTTTACTATCATTACTCTGAATTCTTTTTCAGGTAGATAGCCTATTTCCTCTTCATTTATTTGGTCTTATAGGTTTTTACCTTGTTCCTTCATCTGTGACATATTTTTTTGTCATCTAATTTTTTTTTCTTTTTGATGAGTGGGATTATGTTCCTGTCTCACTGGTTGTTTGGCCTGAGGCTTCCAGCACTGGAGTTTGTAGGCTGTTGGGTAGAGCTGGGTCTTGGTGCCAAGATGAGGACCTTGGGGAGAACTCATGCAGATGAATATTCCCGGGGTCTAAGGTCCTCTGTTAGTCCACAGGTTCGGAGTCAGAGCTCCACCGCAGGAGCTTGGGCCTGACCCCCAGCCGAAGATCCCACAAGCCATGAGGGGCGCCAAAAAAAAGAGAACAATAACAAAGTAAAAAATAAAATTAGACTAGGAAACTAACAGATATGTTAGAAAGAATATAAAAATGTAGATGAAACAACAACCAGAAGGTAAATCAGAACCACTATAGTAAAAAAGAGGAGAAAAAAAAAAAGGAGAACAATAACAAAGTAAAAAATAAAATTAGACTAGGAAACTAACAGATATGTTAGAAAGAATATAAAAATAAAAATATTGATGAAACAACAACTGGAAGGTAAAACAGAACAATAGTAAAAAAAGAGGAGGAGAAAAAAAAAAGGTGGAAAAGACCTTGGTTGTGGAGGGCGTGGCCTAAGCAAGGGCAGGGTTTGGGCAGTGCGGGGGGAGGGGTGGCCTATGCTTAGGACCCATCTCGACCCCACCCTCGGCATGGTGATTTTTGTAAACAATTTTCAAGGCTCCCTCCAAGTCTTTGGGTAGCCAATAAACAATTACAATTAAAATTATGTCAACATTTGTGTCTTGCTTTTTGGAGTTTCTTAGAAAATCTTAGCTGAAAAGCTCAAGATTAATGCAAGGAAATTTAAAAATAAAAAATTTAAAGCAAAAAGAGGCAGATGAATAATAAAAAGAAAACATCTGTTAAAAGTAGGAAGATGAAATTATCACTTAAAAACTTTTAATCCTTGAAGAGCAGAAACTCTCATGAATTTCTAGAAGTCTTGCAGCATATGTTTACATGAAGCCATGAGCCCAAAGAATGATAAAGAAAAGTCATTCCAAAGCACCCAATTAATTTTTCTGTCCCATGGGAATCTGACTTGGAATGAGGCTATAATATGGTAAAATTTTTTGTAAAAAACATATTTAGAGAACACAGACATATTTTCCTATCTGGATAGAATACATTCAAACTAAATGCCTATTCAAGATTTGAAACTTTACTCTTTGTAATTAAGGAGGAAGAAAGAAAGGCAGAATTAATTTGCACACAAATGCATCCGAGTTATGATGCCCACTCACTCTTGTTTACTCTTCTGAAGCCAACCTGTAATTATTAGTTGATCACCTTTAACAGGCAAAATATTTCTGAAGGACTGCCAAGATCACAACAAAAATACAAGATAATTTTAAAATATTTTAGGCTTTTAGGTGAAAGTTCTTTCTTTGCATGTCACATACTTGCTTTTTCTTTCTGAGTCTACACATGGTTTTAAATAAAATCAGGAGTAATAGATGTGCTCCAGTTTTGACTCAAACTACTGGACTTTAATGTAGAATTTTTTTTACAGAACATCAAACCTCTCTGACTTACCCATACCAATCTGTATGTCTCATGGACACAGGTTTGATGCTGAACACTCTTCAACAGTTCTAAACTGTTCTGTTTACTATTTACTAGCAAAAGGACCTCTGGCATCCAGCTTTCCTTCTCATCTTTTGAAATAAAATTCTTTTAGAATTTTCTACAGGTGCTCCTGAAAAAGTTTATCTCAAATTGACAGCCACTTAAATGTAATCCTTTCACAATAAAACTTTATCTGAAATGCTAATAATTAGAAATATTTACAAGTATAACCAATATATTCCATTTCTCTGTAATATCTATTAGAAATTTTACAGCATCAATTTTATTATAAACACATGGTAGAAAAGAAAAAAACTACTCAAGCAAAGTTTTCATAGGACAGGAAGAACTATGACCCTCCCTAACAAATAGTCACATCCCTGCAGGATTGGAAAATGATAAAAAAAAAATAAGTCAAATACCTGTTTGGTAAAAAGCAGCAAGCATGCAGGGCCTCCACAGCATGCTGCAATAAGAGTTAGAATCAGGATGGCCTTCACTTTTAAAAACTTAAAACAAAAATACATTTTCAACATTATTTATAACTTAATATATCTTATCAAGGTTAAGGCATTAAGTTTCATTATTTACTAGAAAGTTTATGATTAATAATGTTTACTGGCCTTGGTTGTGTTCATTTATTGATAATGGTGACAGATCAGTGTGGCAAATATATGGTCAGAACAAGGTGAGAAGACCAATATCACACAGCCTAAGTCTGAGAGGGTTACTTACAGTCAACACAAACAATGTTTACTTCTTTTAAGGTTGTTTGTTCTTTTAAAATAGTATGAGAGGGCTTCCCTGGTGGCTCAGCGGTTAAGAATCCGTCTGCCAATGCAGGGGACATGGGTTCGAGCCCTGGTGCAGGAGGATCCCGCGCCACATGCCGCAGAGCAACTAAGCCCGTGTGCCACAACTACTGAGCCTGCACTCTAGAGCCCGTGAGCCACGACTACTGAGGCCCACATGCCTGGAGCCTGTGCTCCTCAATGAGAGAGGCCACCACAATGAGAGGCCCACACACCGCAGGGAAGAGTAGCCCCCGCTTGCTGTGGCTGGAGAAAGCCCACGCACAGCACAAGGACACAACGCAGCCAAAAAAAAAAAAAAAAAAAAACAGTATGAGAGTGCTATTAATGGAGGGAAAGTCTGTTTATCTTTTCATTATTTGCATAAGTTTAGAGGTAGCATTTTCAGCAACTCCTAACTTACAATCTGACTTTACTCTTTTTATAGCTACTTTATTTATTTATTTATTTATTTATTTATTTTTGGCTGTGTTGGGTCTTCGGTTCGTGCGAGGGCTTTCTCTAGTTGCGGCAAGCGGGGGCCACGCTTCATCGCGGTGCGGGAACCGCTCTTCATCGCGGTGCGCGGGCCTTTCACTATCGCGGCCCCTCCCGTTGCGGGGCACAGGCTCCAGACGCGCAGGCTCAGTAACTGTGGCTCACGGGCCCAGCTGCTCCGTGGCATGTGGGATCTTCCCAGACCAGGGCTCGAACCCGTGTCCCCTGCATTAGCAGGCAGATTCTCAACCACTGCGCCACCAGGGAAGCCCCTGACTTTACTCTTAATATGACATTTGTTATATCTCCTGCACTAAAACTGGGAACAGATCTTCATTAATTAAATTATTTTCATTTATTCAAAATTATTTCTAGGGCTTCCTGAAACAAAACATTTAGCTTATACTGTAGTGGGGAAAAGGCAAATTAGGCACAAATCACATCCCCAAGAAGCTCACAGTTTAGTTGGGAGAAAATTGGATAAGACAAAATGCAAAAATGATAAAGTGTAATAAAAAAGACATGCAGAAAAAAATTTTTTATAAAATTTTTGGAAAGAGAGCTTACTAGCAACAGAACATTGAAAGTTGGATAGGATGTGTGTATGTTCTAAGAAAAAGGTCTTCATTCATTAATTCACTCATGTTTGGACCGATTACTCTATAAAGACACTAATTTAGATCTGTCCACTCTGTGAGAGAAAACTGAAAAAAAAAGGTGTGGTAATTTCCTTTCCCACTCACCAGAATATAGCCAGGCTATGTGGCATAGCTCTGAATTTCTTCACTGTTGCACTGTAGGGCCTAAAGCAGAAGTTCCCAGGAACCTAGAATTCAATCAACACGTCCAATTGTATTTGTGTGTGTGTGTGTGTGTGTGTACAAGTAGATAAGACTAGGCTCAGAACCATTTAAGTGGCCAACCTGGGGAAAGAGGGACGGTTTAGAGTTTTTTCTGAATGAAAACTATAGACAGAGGTTTAGGGAATTAGAGGATTTTGTATGGAGGTGGAAACCCATGCCACTCCTATGCAGAGCCCTTGGGATGTGATACAGCCTTTGACTGGGTGGGACAGAAATTTGAGGAGGCTGACCACAAAGAAAATAAAAGACTTCTGTGTCCAAGCTTGAATAGGAAGCAGTTGAGTCATGAGTTCAAGGGAACACTGTGGTTTTGTACTATCAAAATACTAATAACCAATGTAGATGAAAGAACAGAGAATACTTCCATAAATATTTTACACTAAGTAAGACTCCTAGAACTCTTAAAACATCCTAGGAAAGGTGAGAAGACCCCTGAAACATGATTGATAGTGAGTATCCTGTCAGCCAGGTAGGTGTGGTCTTGGAATAGATGATCCATTTTAGATAAAGAAATGTAACATTTCTTTACCCATATTATAAAAACAAATTTTCTATCTGCTGCATATTCAAGTATTCAACAAATATGTATTAAGTTCTTACTGTGTCAGGCATGGTTCTAGGGAATATCTCACCTGGAGCTTATTTTTTTTTTTTTTTTTTTATTTATTTATTTATTTATTTATTTATTTATTTTTGGCTGTGTTGGGTCTTCGGTTCGTGCGAGGGCTTTCTCCAGTTGCGGCAAGCGGGGGCCACTCTTCATCGCGGTGCGGGGACCGCTCTTCATCGCGGTGCGCGGGCCTTTCTCTATCGCGGCCCCTCCCGTCGCGGGGCACAGGCTCCAGACGCGCAGGCTCAGCAATTATGGCTCACGGGCCCAGCTGCTCCGTGGCATGTGGGATCTTCCCAGACCAGGGCTCGAACCCGTGTCCCCTGCATTAGCAGGCAGATTCTCAACCACTGCGCCACCAGGGAAGCCCCTGGAGCTTATATTTGAGTAAGGTGAAGAGACATATAATAAAAAATATTTAATATGCTAGGTGGTGATAAGTGATATTAATAAAAATACATCAGAGTAAGTAAAATAAAGGATGAATAAGAAGTAACTTGCTATTTTATATGACATAATCAGAGAAAGCCTATGTGTAAGCCTAAGTAACATTTAAGCAGAGATTTAAATTCAGATGAGGAAATTAGTCCCACATGTATCTGGAGAATGTGTGTTCTACACAGTGTTAACAGCAAGAACAAAGACCTTGCAGCAAGATGGTGCTAATTATATTTGGGGAGTTGATGAAGCTGAAATGCAGAATGAGAGGAAGACCAGTTATACCTGAGGTCTGAAAGATAAATGATTGAGACCAGTAACTGAGATGGCAAGCCACTGGTACTGCTGAGCAGGTGTGGCATGACCTCACATTATAAAACAGTCTCTGAAGTTCTGCTTCTACTCATGAAGGGGTAATTGCTATGGGACTTGCATGCGGGACTTGCTATGGGTCCTGTCATAAACAAGTAGAAAAACTGGATAGATTATATGAAGCCACCATTACCAGATGTGAGACAACAACCAGCTGTTGGCCTGGAAGCAATTTCCAGAACTCAGCACAGGGAGAGATTTTAAAAGTTTCAAAAGGATCAATCTGTTAGAGTAACGAAATATTACTTCTGATAGTAGGTCCTTATTAAAGGACTGCAGCTTCTGTCTCAGGTGTGCACACTTCTCTCTCACTCTCCTGGATTGCTTGCTCTGGGGGAAGTCAGCAGACGTGTCATGAGGCAGCCCTGAGGAGAGGCCCATGTGGTGTGGAACTGAGTGTGGGCAGCCAGGTGAGTGAGCTTGGAGGCAGATCATCCCCTAGTCAAGCCTTCTGATGAGACTGTGGCCCCTTTAACAGCCTGTCTACAATCTCATGAGAGACCTTGAGTCAGAACCACCCAGTTAAGCCATTCTCAAATTCCTAACCCACAGGAATTGTGAGATAAAAAATGTTGTTTTAAGATGCTAATTTGGGGAGTAATTTTATTTGCACCAATAGGTAACCATTAGAATATATGGAATGAAAATTTAACCTGGTAGAATTGACAGCAGCTTAGACACTGCAAAGGAAGGCTCAGTGAATGTGAAGACATAGCAATAGTAACTCTCTAAAATAAAGCATAGAGAGGAAAAGACTGGAAAAGGAATGAATAGAATCTCAATGACCCATGTAACTAACTCAAGCTGGCTTAATTGAGGAGAGACTAGAACATAAAAAAAGTATTTTTAAAAATTAATGGCTAAAAACTTCCCAAGTTTTATTAAAACTACAAATTCAGAGACCCAAGAAGCTCAACAAAACCCCAATTAAGATAAATACCAAGAAATCCATATCATGGCACATTATAAACAAGTTCCCAAAATTCAGTGATAAAAAGAAAATCACAAAAGTAAGTGACCAAATAAAGACACATTATAAACAAAGGAAAAACACAAAAAACAAAAAACAAGAATATAGCATATTCCATCAGAAACTATGCAAACAAGAAGGCAATGAAATTATACCTCTAGCATACTGAAAGGAAAAGTCAACCTAGAATTCCATGCCCAATGAAACTGTCTTTCAAAAATTAAAGACTTTTCAGACAAGAAAATTATGAAAGAATTCCTCCCAGCATATCTATACTCTAGTATATATTAAAGGAAGTTCTTGAGGCAGAAGAAAATAATGCCAGATTGAAAAACAAAAAACAAAAAACAAAAAACCTTAGATTTCGAAAGAATGAAAAGTGCTAGAAATACAGGGGTAGATTTAAAAAATTACTTGTCTCTATTTTTTTAAAAAACTTAAATATAACTGACTAACAGAGGCAAAAATAATATACTGTGGCTAGAAGAGTAAAGTAATATATTCTAGTTGTAGACTGTGAATTCAGTGAGTAGAAGTTATAGAACATCTACTCTTTGAAAGACACATTTAAGAAAATGGAAAAGAAAGCCAAGTCATAGACTAGGAGAAAATATTTGCAATACATATATTTGTCTAAGGATTTGTATCCAGAATATATTTTTAAAATAGCTCAATTATAAAAAGACAAACAAAAATAGGGAAAATATTTGAAGACACTTCACAAAAGAAAATATTTGAATGGCCAATAAGCACATGAAAAGATACTCATAATCACTGGTCAGCCAAGAAATACAAATTAAAACCACACTGAGAAATCAGCACACCCATATTTGGGGTCTAAAATTTAAAAGACTGACAATATCAACGTTGGTGAAAATGTGGAACAATTAGAACTCTCTGTTAGTTCCATAAAATGGTAAAGCCACTTTGTAAACAATTTATCATTTTCTTAGAAGCTAAATATACTGTTACCATATGATTCAGTAATTTTGCTCTTAGATGTTTACCGAAGAGAATTAATAACTTATGTTTGCAAAAATACATGTATACAAATGTTCATAGCACCTGTATGTAAAATAGCCAGAAACTGGAAGCAACCCAAATGTCCATCAACAGGAGAATCAATAAATTGTAGTATATCCATACAATGGAATACTTCTGAGCAATAAAAAGGAACAAACTACCTATACATGCAACAACATGAATAAATTTCAAAAACATGTCAGTGACAGATCCCAGACACAAAAGACTGAAATCATAGTATATAATTATATGAAATTCCTAGAAAAGGCAAAACTGTAGGGACAGAAAATAGATCAGTTGTTGCTTGGGTTTGAGTGTGGGAGCGGGGATTGACCACAGATAGGCACAGGGGATATTTTAAAGTAATCAAATTGTACATTTAAAATGAGTACATTTTATTTTATGTGAATCTTACCTGAAAAATGTTGCTTTTAAAAAGTAGATTCTGGCTTCTGTTGAGAGAATAGGCATGGGGGTTGGGATGCAGGGGAGCAGGGCAAAGGGAGAAGCAGGGAGACCAGTTCAAAGACTACTGCAATAATTCAGGGTCTCAATAATCCAGGGAAGATGACAGTGGTTTGGGTAAGAGTGGTAGTAATGAAGGCGTTAAGAAGTGGTGAGATTCTGGATAGATATATTCCAAAAGTGGAGATGATGAGATTTGTCAATGAATTGGATTTGGGTCAAATGACAAAGAAATTTCCGTCCTGAACTACAGAAAGACTTGCCATTTAAGATAAGATAACTTGGGAAATATCAGGTATGGTGGCTAAAAAGTGTTCAGCTTTGGACATGCAAATATGAGATGCTCATTAGACAGCTTAGGGGCAATACGAAGAGGTGTGCATATGTTCATGCACACACTAGGAGGATGAAGACATACACCTGGGAATCATGAGCACGTACACTGTATTTTAAACCACTATATTGACTGAGGTGACCAAGGGAGTAAATATATAGAAAGAAGAGGTCTAAAGATTGAATCTTGGCAAATTCCATTTTTAAAGTTTGAAAAGAGAAGGAACAAGCCAAGAAGAGTTAGAAGGAGAACTGAGAAAGTGATATCCCCGAGCCAAGGGAGGGACACCTAGGAGGGAACGATCAACAATGTCAAATTCTGATAAACAAGTGAGATGATGTCCAAAAAGGTCATAGTAACGTTAAGAGCAAATTATCTGAGATACCATTTCTCACCTATCAGAATAGCAAAATCTTGGAAGTGTGATAACATACTCTGTTGGAGAAGCTGTGGGATAACAGGAACTGTCATACTTTAATGGTAGAAATACAAATTTCCCTATGGCACATAATTTTGTACTTTCTAGCGAAAGTGTATACGTGTTTGCCCTTAGACTCAGAAAATACTATTCCTAGGATCATATTCCAAAGATATACTGGCAAAAATACAGAAGTTTGTATGAAGTAAATAGTTAAGCAGCAGAATAGAAATCTACTTTCTTCTTTTATATGGGAATGTCCTAGGTAAAAAGAAAGTGACCCAATCAAATCTCCTTGTAAACCAGATTGTGAAAAATCTGGTAAAATAATGATATTTGCTCGCATTTCCTTGTCAATGGAGTACTTTTAGCAGGATGTATTTGGTTGGTTTAAGATTGCTTATGATAAAAAGAAAATGCTAGATTTGGATTTGTGGGGTATGGGTCCTTGGAAAATGTCACATAATCAATGTAATAATCTGAATATAAAATGGAGATGTCTATTGACTAAAATATAGCCCCCTTAAGTCCTGTAGCTGAAAACATGGGACCTGTTGCCTTTGTTCTTTTCACAGGGGATATTGCCTTAATTAGCCATGCTAAATGAGAACTTCTGGAATTGCCTGAATCCTCCCCAGGCATTAACTCTAAGCAATACAGAATTCCAGGAGGGCAATAATAGATCACTGTTCTAATTAAGGAAAAGGTTAAGGTGGAGTTTTGATTCCCATTAACCCCCTGTTATCAGTCGCAGCTACTATATAAGGCAGAAGTTTCCTGAAGGAAAGTAATAGATTGTCAAGGATCAAACAAGGTGGTTCCTCTGATTGCTTCAGTTACACCTAATCTTCAAAACTAAACAGGAAGTGCAACAGACCAAGGCAGTCTATTATGCCAGTATGCATCTAACTTAACATCTAACGCAATGCCATTTTATCAATCCCAGGTTCAAAATCTAGCCAGACACGGTTTGCATTTTCATGGACTGGAAATCAGTGTAAATTTATTGTATTGCACATTAAATTTCCTGGCATATTGCCATAATCTAGTGAGTCGGGATTTGTACTAAACAACCATTAAGAGCAAGTTAATGCACTACATAGATGCTATTATGCTAATTGACTTCTCAGAGGAGAAAGGTCAAGAGGAGTTAAGAACCACAATCACCTTTATGACAGATAGAGGATGGATGATAAATCCAGCTAAAATTCAAGTCCAGCCCAATCTAAGAAATTCCAGGAGCAACAAGAGACATTCCTTAAACTGTGAGAAATAAGTTACTGTCTCTAACAAGCAAGAATCTCACAGCTAGGATTTGAGTTTTGGCAAAATCACATTGCTCCTATAAGAATATTGCTAGCCCCTATCACAAAGTTATCAAAAATAAATCTTATTTTAAGTGGGGTTCTGAGAATAAAAAAAAGATTTGCAGAGGATGGTGGCACAGGGAGCCCAACTAAGACCTCATGGTCCAGCTGCTCAGATTATATAAGAATATTCACCTCCTAGAATATATGTAGATGTGAAGCCTTTGGGAGAAATCAAATAGGGCTACTCAGCAAGACCTCTTGGATTTGGACTTGAAAACTAAGAGGCAGCTGTTCATTAAAGCCCATTTGAAAGACAGTTGCTAGCTTGTTACTGGGTATTGGTCAAACTGCCCCCCATCACAGAAAAGCATCAAATAATTCTCAGGCTAGATATCAATCCTGCCTTGGATGATGCCAGAGAGATACTGAATAGAGAAAAGGCAGCACAGCAAAGTTGACTAAGAGGCAATGCTACATGGAAGAGTGCACTAGGTGGGAAGTTGGGGGGGAGCGCACTGAATACGAGAGCATGTTGCTCACAGAGCCAATGAGAGAGCCCTCCAAGGATCTCCCTTCCCTACACTGCTCAGTGGTCCAAGCCCTGTGATTCTTACCCCAGCCAAGACAAGCAGCTGCCTGGTTCACTAAAGGGAGTTCCTGCTTTGAGGCCGTGTTACTGTTTGGAAATTGGCAGCTATGTGCCTTGCTGACAGAAATAACCTTGAGGGGAGAAGGAACAGGCAAGGCTGCAAATTAGGCAGAGTTGAGGGCTGCTAGTTTAGCAGTGGGAGAAGAACTGGGCTCCTGATCTCAGAGGAGCATTTGGATATTTGCAGACTCTGGGCTGTAGTCAACTGCAAATGGGTCCTAGATCATTAGACAATAGAGAATATCCTTATGTGGCACTCAATTAAGGAAATCTCTGTGGAAATTAAGAAGAATGTGGGTCATGTGGATGTTCACCATAAAAAACCGGAATTGCAAGGCAGATGCCTTAATCAGATTCCTGAGTTAGCTACCTGGGTTCTTAAAACCAGCAGGTATGGAGGTGTGGATACAGAAGCAACCTAGCAGAGATGAATGTTACATAATGACACCTGTAAAAACCTGTACCATAACATCTGAAACAAACCAAATGGGATCCAGAATTTATTGAACAATGGACTCTAGTCACCACCCCTATAATGGGGAATGTGGTATAGAAGAAGTCATTTCTGTTGAGAAGGAACAGAATGATCCTATAATATTAACTAATACATGGTATGTCAAATATTAATTTCTCTTCTACAGCTGTGTGGTGCAGCAAAGAATTTGTAAGTTTATTTATATAATTAAATAAAAAGCAAGATTTATGCAAACAATGATTCCCCAGGATGAGAAAGTATTTTGAGGAAGCTGAATTAAATCTCCCCATAGATACAACACCTATGGAAACTAACTGGCCAGAGAAGGCAGTGAATTTGGCCTCAGTAACTTACACTCAAATGCTTCCATCAACACACTGTAAAAAGGTTCAAATTACTGTGGATAAAGGAAGAAGAAGAATAACTGAGTTGTAAAAGAAATTTAAAAGACCTATAAAGCAGTATGGTCATTGTTAAGGTATTTGGTAGAGGAAATTCTTGCTCCTTATAAGCTGCTGGCCCATGATCTGTTTCTCTCTGACTACCAAGAGAACATTCTCTGGGGAAAAAAACCACAGGTGTCCCAGACTAATATTTTTGTAAACACAGTCTAAATATCTTTAGGCTAAAGAAATTTGCTAGTAGGAGTGCCCTTATCTGTGGAATTCTCTTAGCAAGATTATCCCTTGAATCTATGGATTTATAAGGCATGGCTCTGGGAAAAATGTCACATAGGCTCTTTGCCAATCTAAATACAAAACGGAGATGCTTCATAATTTAAACAACCCATCTTTTGCTATGTGAGGTCAGACACAAATCTCATTTAAAGACCTCATCTATTACTGGCCAGAGAAGGTATCCAATGCAGAAAGGAAATACCAAGATAGCCACACAGGATGGACTAAATTTCTCTTTGATTTGCGTGAGCCTTTTGATTTTATATCCTTGAAATCATTAGTAAATCTGGAATAAGAACCCTTTATTTATTAGTAAATCTGGGTAAGACCCCTTAATTATAAGTCTATTTGACAGTGAATCCTTTCTGTTAGCTCTAGTATGCTAACATTTATACCTAAGATGAGAGGATATGACCATTTATACATATTTGCTTATATTAAAAATGGAAGTGTGAACTATAAATTTTTTAATGGTTATCTATAAGGGGGGAGAGGTGATGGGTTAGAGAGAACAAGAATAGAGGCCAGACTTCTCTGAGTATATCTTGATTCATAGATTTGAAGTTGAAACCTCAGAAGTATTTAAAAAAAAAAAAAATTCCCCCAAAGTGAAAGGGGAATGAAACCAATGAACTTAATTGTATTGAGTTTGGTGGCATAATACATAGAAACCACTTTAAAGTGGCTTTAAACATGGGAATTTGGCTGTATATCCTTGCTGGGATATACTCTAAGGTTAAAAAGAACAGCAAAAACAAAAATACCCTTTAAACTCTTTCTAGTAATCATATTGTTGTATTGTTAATTTATTCAGAGTCTGTTATATATTTTACGAGAAAAAACAAATGAGAAATTATGTTGAAATCACTGAAAACCACTTTGGGTTGTGTTAGAAGGGAAATAGATATAAAATGTATGAGATCAAGTAGCAAGTATCCATATGAAACCATGATGTATTTTTTAAAAGGACTAGAAAAATATACCCAACCCATTAGCAATGAGCACTCCTAGTGTCCAAATAGTGGTCTCTAAATATCATTTGCCACTAAGAGAAACCAAGACTTACTGGAGAAATGGCTAGCTCTATGTCTATAGCAAGCAATGTCCAAGATGAACCTGGAACATCTTGTCATACCAGAAAGCAAAAAAGCTATTAATGACGACAAAGGTCATGTCAAAAGACTTAGAAACCAACTTAAAGAGACTCCACTGGCCAAAGATGGAACACGTCGAACTTCAATGAGGAAACTGCAGTGAATTAACACACATAAAGTATTTTTAATCCATGAGTTCAGAAAGATACTTTAAAAAATCTCATTGGTCATCTTTGGAGACTGCTAGAGGACCAAGTATTCAGAAAACAGCTAAATCAAAGAAAAGAATCAAGCATTTATCTTGTAAAAACAGCTCTTCTTGGTATCCAAATAGTTGAATTGAGATAATTCAAAAGCTATAAAATATGGAAGTAAAAGCAAAACTGGGTTATCACTCATGGATTTCGGCAATGTCCATCAATGGCTTCTAACATCACGAAATGGAGACAACCAGGCATTATGCTTCTCCTGACAGAAGAATACTATAATACCATCTATGAAATATTCTTACCAATAATTGAACCTGGATGCAACCAAGCTTCTAGATGTAATTCACAGACAATACAGGAGACAGATGGGAGCATGGGAATACAATTATCAAAATCCAGACTGCAAAAAACTCTGTAATTTTCATAAAATGAGGAAAATATCTAGAATAGTGCCATAAATCATTGAGTATTTTCTCGTGTTGGATTTTGTGGTTTGTAACTGTGATACCTGTAATACCCACAGTCATTTCATATACAAAAAGGACAGATGTCTTTGAATGAAGATGACCTAAAAGATGGCAGAGCAAGAAAACCATATATAAATAGAGCTAGAAACCCGATGACACTGTGAGAGTGTCAACCTCTACATCAAACTACCAGAAGTATGCCATATCTCCTTTTACTGTTTAAGGTAGCTTGAGTTGAGCTTACTTGTACTTACAACCCAAAGCATCTTAATTTATAGATTAGAAAAAGAGCTACATATTGTGGAAAGGGACCACCTCCAATGACTATATTTAAAATTTGAGGCTCTATAACTCTGTAAGTCCTACCTATCTATCTCTCTATGTACCTATCTATGTATCTATGTATCTATCTTTTTAAACTTATAAATAAAATTGAGGAATAAAGTAGAAGGCCATACTTCTTTCCTTAGTTTTTAAGCTGCATCAGAGACACATTTGAGTTTGAGATTCCCCTCCAAATCTTCTTCAGTCACTAATCGCTGAGAATCTTTTAGATATTAACTAGTTACCCAGAGGAAAATATTGTGAACAACCAGAGTGTTTAAAGCCTATGTTCTGTAAACACTCTAAACTGATAGATTTTGAACTTTTGTGACTAGATCCAAAATAAGGACGAAACTCTTGAAACAATATATGTACTTAATAAATATGATTCATTCTTCTATTTTCAACTCTATTTAATTATTTATGGGTTGCAATCCACTATATAGATTCCATAGTCTACTCCCTAAGGGTTTGCAACCTGCAATTTGAAAAGTCACTGATATAAATTAATTTACTGCATTATTTTTGACAGATGATCATTTTCTCAGAAAGGAAAACAGATGCATCGTCACTGTTGCAAACAGCAAAATACTAAGGACAGGAAAGCAGATACTCACAACTTTTAAGTTTTCTGCACAAGTAGACTATAAGATCATTTAGAATAAATTACTGCTAAATTTCTTCAGTTTCTGATACATGGAGATAAAAGGGTATTATAGGGCTTCCCTGGTGGTGCAGTGGTTAAGAATCCGCCTGCCAATGCAGGGCAGACAGGTTCGAGCTCTGGTCCAGGAAGATCCCACATGCCACGGAGCAACTAAGCCCGTGCGCCACAACTACCGAGCCTGCGCTCTAGAGCCCGCGAGCCACGGCTACTGAAGCCTGCGCGCCTAGAGCCTGTGCGCTTAGAGCCCGTGCTCCTCAACAAGAGAAGCCACTGCAATGAGAAGCCTGCACACCACAACGAAGAGTAGCCCCCACTCGCCACAACTAGAGAAAGCCCGCACAAGCAACGAAGAACCAACGCAGCCAAAAATAAATAAATAAGTAAATTATTTAAAAAGACAAAAGGCTATATAGTTATTGCATGTTACTCAAGCGTGTGGTTTGGTTGCCAAAGTTTTCATATCTTCTGAAGCTTGTCTTTTGATCTTTGACAAAATCCAGGTTAGTAAAAGCATTTAGTATAGAGGCAGCCTGGGTTTTCTTCCTCTCTGATATTCCACTACACTGTGACTCATTCCCTACTCAGGATAAATCCTAAGAGATCTGCATTCAGATTAGCCACTAGTCTACTACCAAAGTATACCTGCTGCAATGACAATTTGCAGGTGTGACATTGCACTGCTGCCATAAATTGTACCCTAGAGGAGCCTGGGGGGAAAAATGTGTTTCTCTTAATAAGTGGATTATTAAAAAGGAGCAACTTGAATACCCATCTTCTCTGCAAGTGTACCACAAAAAAGTGAAGGGCTTATCAACCTCTTTTTTCTTCTATGTTAATTTTATTTATAGAATCAGGGAGGAAAAGAACTTAGTTCTGTAGCTTTATATTACAGATGAGTAGTTAAGACTCATAGAGGCTGTAGTAAAGTTGACAAGTGCCCGGTCTCCAGAACCAAACTTCCTGGGTTCAAATCTACTGCTCCTTAGCTGTATGATCTTGGGGAATATGTTTAATCTCTGAAGCTCTCAGTTTCCTTAACTTTACTATTATTATTTTTACTGGGGTATAGTTGTTTTACAATGTTGTGCTAGTTTCTGCTGTACAACGAAGTCAATCAGCTATACATATACATATATCCCCTCCCTCTTGGACCTCAAGATATATGACTCTTTGAGGTTGCTGTCAAAATTAAATATATGGTTCCTGAAAAATAATAAGTATTAGAAATTTTAATGAAAAGATTTGCACAAAATAAGGCAGTTAGGAGAAAAGCCAGGACTATTGCAGGAATACAGGACACTTGGTGTTTCTACGGTATATACCAAAGCTTACTACTTGTGGTATTATCTTTTTTCTTCAGACTATTTTTTCAAAGCTCATTCAAAAACATACATTTGTATTTAGCACATTTTTTACTGCTTCGAATGCTTCCATTTATAGTTTGGTTTTCTATGTCTGCAAAGCTATCTCTTCAAAAGATGTACTCCAGGCACTACAGTGCCTTAGGGCATTATTAGAAACATGGGTTTTCAGTGTACTATTGAATCAGATATACTACTTAATGGATATTTCAGGTGATAGGCTGTCAGAAGAAAATTAGTTTTTACTAAACTATGCATTCTCTGTGAGTTTTCTGGTATAAAGTAAAAAATTAACAGAAAAACACTAAAGCTCTCTCAATAGCCAATTATGTTATTACATATTACTCTAATTTTCATACAAATGGTCAAGTGTATATCATTTGACAATATTTTCTACTATTTCTCCTTTAAATTACATATTAGATTTATAAATATCAGGCATAAAATTTAACTATGGATCACACTGTATGGAAAATAATATTTTAAGTACTATTTATCATGAAATTATAAGGTAAAATTTGTACAGAGACTCCTCACTTTTCATAGATTTATAACTTCTAGTTTCTTATAGTCTTCATACATGTGTCATCCTAGCTCTAGTGATAATCTTTTCACTATTCCTTACATGAAAAATAATTGTTGGTGATAATAAACGGTTATAATAGTCAATTTTATAAATTTTTTTCTTATAGAGAAAAATTAGGACAAGAAGTGATCAGAAAATGGGTCGTGCCCACTGATTTAGTTATTTATTTTCCTTTTTAGTGCTTCCTTACTTTCTGGCACTAGAAGATGCTCTAGACTTATCTTGTATTTTCCCCGAACTAGCCTTGTCAAGATGTTAAGCCCCAAGTTTAACATCCCGTGCCAATAAATTTTTCCCCTTTCCAGCCATATATACCGCCTTCTCTAGCAGAATAACTAGATCCACTCCAACATGTGCTTCCCTGGTTCCAGGTCCTATAACCTTTCGGTGAACTCAGTACTTCTTCCCATGTACTTCTTCACAGTACTTATTACTGCTGTTGCCCCTTGAGCTGTGCTGCAATCTGACCCTCATTTTCAGTCTGGTGAGGAAATGGCATGTTTTGGCAAGTACTATTTCTGAGGATCCGCCTCAGGTGAGGTTTTGGGGGGAATGTCTAGGCAAGCTGAGGATGATTGCCTCTGATGAGGGTAAAGGAGCTGCTTCTGCCAGCCCAGAGGGTGAAGGGAAATCTGGGGCTCAAGATATGCCAGAACAGGTTCATCCATACAAATGTCCTCATTCCAGGTCTCAGGGTCCCACTCTTTCCTTATGAGGCCCCTAATTTCAACACAGGAGTCAAAGCCGAGCATTCAGTCTCCTTTGCAGTATAGCTACCCTTACCACTAAATCCTGAACTCAACTTTCCACACTTTCTGCCTTCCAGCTGCTGGAAATTTGGCTAATTCAAATGTCGATGTACATCTTTCTGATGCTCACAAAGTGCCTTTAGTTTGTAGTTGGCTATTTTCATTTTTCAAGGCTTCCAAAGCCTTTATCAGAAAGCAGTCAACTCCACCTTCAACAGACTCCAGAGTTCCAAAGCAATTACATCAGACAGTTCTGTGGGTGCGATTGTTGTCTAGGTGGGTAGACACATTCCTGGTGCTTCCCACGCCACCATCTTCTCAGAATCCCCTCCAAATTGTTACTTTTTATTAGTGGAGAAAGAGCAAATGAAATTATTTCAATGTCCGAATTGTTTAAAAAAAAAAAAAAGCAGTTAACTCCACAGTCCCTATTGTTTCCACTGCTTCTATGCCAAGTGCTATCTCTCACACTGATGTTTGACCTACACCTGGTCCTCAAGCCAGTCTATCACTGGTGAAAGTCTTAGTAACTGATGTTACACCAGGGTCATCAACACCACCTATGGGGTCCCTATCACTGAATGCCCCATGAGTGATACAGTTCTTGATTCCCATCCTGACGGGCTACTTCTGAGGGCCACTTTAGGTAACAACTGACTTAGCCTGGGTTCCCCGTAAAGCGGACATGGGACAAGGGCTTGCATATAGGTTGATTTTGGTAAAGTAATTCCAGACAGCAGTAAAGAACTAGGAAGAGTAAAACGGGAAATGAGGGAAAGGTGGTATAAGTTGTGTTTTGATTTGGTCACTGCTGTGAGCAACTGGAGTGTGATCCTTTTAGGTGTCTTCTATGGAGCTGTGTGGAATCGACCTCCGAATTGTCAACCCGAGGGATGAAAGAGAGGAGTATTTATCCACCTACTCCCATCCTTCTTGGAAAAACAAATATTGTATACTAACGCATATATGAGGAATCTGAAAAAATTGGTTTGAATGATCTTACTTACAAAGCAGAAATAGAGACACAGATGTAGAGAACAAACGTATGGATACCAAGGGGGAATGGGAGGGTGGGGTGGGATGAATTGGGAGATTGGGATTGACATATATACACTATTGATACCATGTATAAAATAGATAACTAATGAGAACCTACTGTAGAGCACAGGGAACTCTATTCAGTGCTCTGTGGTGACCTAAATGGGAAGGAAATCCAAAAAAGAGGGGACATATGGATATGTACAGCTGATTCACTTTGCTGGACAGTAGAAAGTAACACAATATTGTAAAGCAACTATATGCCAATAAAAATTAAAAAAAAAAAAAGAGTTGTCCCATGAGGTGTTAGCTCCCTCTCACATCCAAGGGAGTTTATGTGCGAGACTGGCTAAATATACTTTTAGCCAGCACAAGCTGAGGCAGCAGACAAGCCATGAGACAGGATGCTGTCAGTTCCCTGAGTCCAGCTGGCTGCTGGAGTAAAATGTTAGGCTGAGAGGATGGGAGGTGGATCAGGAGAGCTTCCTAATGCACAGTGGGGTAAGTGCCGAAATACAGCAATGTTAAACTCCTATGGAAACTTAAAAGGGCACGAGGAGATGAGCCTCGGGCTCTGAGGCATGAGCACAGGTGTTGAGGGCTTACTGTAATTGCTCCACCACTTGCATCCTCTCTCTTTTTAAATATCAGATTAATTAGTTATCAATATAGTCACTATCTTCTGCCCTCAAAGCCTAACATTTTAAAAAGAAGGAAGAAAAGGAAGAGAAAAACTTATTTTTTCTGTGGCAAAAATTTTTTTAAGGTTGAAAAAGAAGTATTTGGGGGCTAAAAATAAAAAGTATATTTCCCTCTGGACTATGACTTAACAGTCTACTGGAGCTGAGAAAGCACCTGAATAAATACATGCACTGTGTAATCTATTTAAGTGGCGAGAAGAGAGGATCTGCCTGATAACTATAGTGAACAATTCACAACACAGCAAGGAAATGCATTTATGCATATCTTAAACAAAGAAATGATATTCTTTCATGGTCCTAAAGTGGAAAAACAAATTTGAGACAGCTATTACAAACACCCACTCTCAAATACTAAGTTTCTATAGGGTGCATTGTTTGTCTCTTACTAATGGATAAATTTTCCATGAACTGCATGTTCCTTTCAAAAGAAAATGTTTACATAATGTGTTTTTGCTTGCTTGGTATTGGAAGAAGGAAAATATTTCTTATCTAGAGAAAAGAAAGTCAAGAGACGTTTTCAAAACATCTAAACAGATAAAAAGAAGATACATAGTAGGTTTCAGATAGCTCACAAAGTGCAACATCCAAATTCAATCTTTTCTATGGTTTTGATTGTATCTAGGATATTTGTGCTTTACTTTGCCCGCATATTATAAAGTTATCATTTACATCTGAACCTGTGATGCAGGTACTCCACATTCTCATTAACGCTTGGTGTTGTCAGTCATTTCCAATTTTAGCCATCGTGTGAATTTTTAATTTTGGTTATTTAGCGGTATCTTGTGGTTTTTAATTTGCATTTCCTTGGTGATAAGGGAAGTTGAGAACCTTTCTATACTTTCTACTTATTGCCCTTTTATATATTTTCCTCTGTGAAGTGTCTGTTCAAGTCTTTTGCTCTTTAATTGGCTTGTCCTTTTATTACTGATTTGTAGGCGTCCTTTATGTATTCTGAGAAGAGTCCTTTATCAGATATATCTATTTTAAATATTTTATCCCAATCTGTGGCTTGCCTCTTCACTATCTTTTTTTTCTAACTCTTTTTTTTTAAATTGAGGTATAGTTGATGTACAATATTACATAAGTTTCAGGTGTACACCATAGTAATTCACAATTTTTAAGGTTATATTCCATTTATTGTTATAAAATATTGGCTATATTCCCTGTGTTGCATAATATATCCTTTTAGCTTATTTATTTAATACATAGTAGTTTGTACCTCTTAATCTCCTACCCCTAACTTGATCCTCCCCCTTTCCTCTCCCCACTGGTAACCACTAGTTTGTTCTCTGTATCTGTGAGTCTGTTCATTTTTTGTTATACAGTAAGTCACCTACATACGAATCTTCAAGTTGTAAACTTTCAAAGATGCAAACGTGCCCAGAGGAAGGATGAAGACAGAGGAAGAAGTAACTGAAGAACCGAAGAGATTCACATAGCAGGAAATGGCAAGGGGATTTTCTTTATTTGAGGAGGCACTGTTAGTTTTTGAGGCATAGGAACCGAATGTAGAACGGTACACGAAGGTTGCAGCAGCCATTCAGAATGCAGTCCAGTGCTACCGTGTCAACTATGGTGAGAAAAAAAGAGCTACGACCCAGACACCACTGGATCATTTTTTCAAGAGGGTAAATAGGATTGAATCCAGCAAGGAACCAGAACCTGTGCCATCAACGTCAGGCATGAGTGAAATTGTAGCTTGCCCTCTGTCTCCTATTGCTGACGATCCTTCAGCTCTACCATCTTCCACCTCCTCTCCCTCCTCCAGTCAGTAACTCTTCTTGCCTGTTTACTCAATGCCAGCCCCTGTATGCCAGTTGTTGTACTGTACTACTGTACTTTTCAAGGTACTGTACTGTAAGATTAAAAATGTTTTCTTTTTGTTTGTTATTATTTGTGTGAAAAGTATTATAAACCTATTACAGTACAGTACTATACAGCCAATTGTGTTAGTTGGGTACCTAAGCTAACTTCGTTGGATTTATGAACAAACTGGACTTATGAACACACTCTCGGAACAGAACTCGTTCGTATATAGGGGACTTACAGTGTATTCACTAGTTTGTTTTATTTTTTAGATTCCACATATAAGTGATATCATACAGTATTTGTCTTTCTCTGACTTATTTCACTAAGCATAATGCCCTCCAAGTCCATTCATGTCATTGCAAATGGCAAAATTTCCTTCTTTTTTAAGGCTGAGTAGTATTCAACTGTATATATGTACCACATCTTCTTTATCCATTCATCTGTTGCTGGACACTTAGGCTGCTTCCATATCTTGGCAACTGTAAATAATGCTGCTATGAACACTGGGGTGCATGTACGTTTTTGAATTAGTGTTTTCATTTTTTTTCAGATATAGATACCCAGGGGTGGAATTGCTGGATTGCCTCTTTGCTTTCTTGAATGGAAGCTTTTGACAAACAGAAATTTAAAATTTTGATGAAGTTCAATTTCTCATTTTTTTTCTTTTTTAGTTAGTGCTTTTTATGTCTTATTTGAAAAAAATCTTTGTCTACCCTTGAATGTGAAGAGTTTTTCTAGAACTTTTTTCATTTCACCAGTCACATTTAGGTTAATTTTCCTGTAGGTTGTTAGGTAAGTTAATTTCTTTTCATGTTTTGCCAGTTATTCCAACACAATTTTTTGAAAAGACTACCCTTTCCCTTTGTCAAAAATCAACTGACTATATGTAGTTCTCTTTCTGGTTTCTCTATTCTGTTCCATTGATATATTTGTCTAAATCTATGCAAGGTCATATTTTCTTCATTATTGAAGCTCAATAGGCCTTACAGTCAGGTAGTATAAGTCCTCCAACTTTGTACTTTTTCAAAATTGTTTTGGCTATTTCAGGTCCTTTGCATTTCCATATAAAATTTTAATCAACATGTGAATTTCTACCAAAAAAAAGCCTTCTGGGTTTTTTAAAATGGGATTACACTGAATCTATAGATAGATTTGTGGAAACAAATTAGGCAGTTTATATTTTCTCTTTATAGAGAAATCTGTAGGTAGCAGTCCAGATATGACATGTTACTCTATTGTGCTGTTTGGAACCCAGGCTCCTTTGTCTTGCTACTGAGCTATTCTTGGGTTGTCTCCTCATTAACACAATGGAGCAAGCATGTTACCTCGGGTATCAATTCTATAATTCAGGAAAAAGGAAGAGGGAAGGCAAAGGACAAAAGGTACATGGCAGCAGAGTCCATCTACGAGGCATCTTTTCTTGCAGGCCCATCTAACACTGTATACTTAAATCTCGTTGACCTAAACTGTTCTACAGTGTCATTTCTACCTGCAAAGGAATATGAGTAAATGTAGTTTTTGAGAAAATCCCCTAAAAATTCAAGTTATATAAAATAGTTAGCAAAGAAGAAGAGGAAAAAGTATATCGCTGGGTAGGCAACTAGGTATCTGTACGAGTAATAAAGGTTCTTCTTCTGCAAGACTGCTTATCTCTGAGTTAAGAATGGTGGTAAAGGACCAGATTTGGTGGAGAAGTTCATAGATAATCTACTAGATGGCTTTAAGCTATGAATTATAACACAAAATTTGAAAATTATGGACCAGGAGTGTTTGATGTTTATAAAATAAAATGAAGACATTTTGACATCTTATTGAACAGCATTAAGAAAATGTCATTTATTTGTAAATGAAAGCAGAATCTGTTGCCCGAATTCAAGACTACTTCATTCCATTTTCTGCTACAGAAGAAAAGTAGTCATAAGACAGGAAATACAGCTAATTAAATAGCACATGTATTTTAATAATGCCGTAACAGATGTGCATCTCCTGTTCAACTGAAATATGTCATTGCTTTCTATTCATTTCAAAAATGGACAGAGGAGTCTGAGTAAAGATTATTATACATTACTATGGAGTTCAAAAATTTGCAAATAAGATGTTCAGTTGTAAGCTGGCTGAGGTTTAGTGGAGTGGGAAGAGAAATATTGATTGTGGTTGACAGAGTCCGGGATATTTGGGGTGATGGTGCTGCAAGGCAGATGGTAGAACCCCTTGGCATGATGGCTCCTGGACTAAGTGACTCCAAGAAACATTTTCACTTTATAGATAAAATCATACATGAACTTTCTACTTTCTTGTTAATTCATACACAATTTGCCACAGAGATACTATATACTTTCACTGACCTCTATGAAATATTTATTGTTGAAATGTGTTCATGGTATCTTGAAAGAGATCATACTTATTATTAGTTTACCTTAAAAGGTATAGAGAAGAAATGATTGATATGGTCATCTACTATACTCCTACACATCAGGTTTCTCTATTAGCCACAGGTCTGACTCTGGTTGTTTCCACTCTTCTCCAAGCAATGTGTTA
Organism: Balaenoptera acutorostrata; assembly: GCF_949987535.1. Lineage (NCBI taxonomy): Eukaryota > Metazoa > Chordata > Mammalia > Artiodactyla > Balaenopteridae > Balaenoptera > Balaenoptera acutorostrata. The sequence goes on along the minus strand of NC_080068.1, from coordinate 131,046,556 downwards.
AAATTGAAAGGCTTGAAGTATTCCAGATGATGGCTAAATGCAAAGAAAAAGATGGTTGGAATTGAAATGAATTATGCATTTGTGAAAAAGCTGTCCTGAAGGGCTATTTATTTTGTTATATCTGTTATAGGACATTCCATTTTAAGAATATCAAAGGTAAGATGTATTCTACATGTACAATTTTCTCACTCTAGCAATCATTCAACTCTGAAAATATTCACCCATATCTCAAAGCACTCTCCTTTCAGTTCTGCAGATAGCTCCCTCACAGCTGAAGGGAGAAATAAAAACCAACCCTGAAAACCTGACTCATTCCATCTAGCCTTAAACAAATCATATTATACTCTTACAGATGTTTTCATATTCAAACTTTGACGATTTATATCAGTTATGTAAATAACTGTTTTTTTAAAAGTTTCAGCTCAACAGATTAAAGAACAGACTCCTTTGCCAAAGCAAGGCAGGTTTATGTAAAAGAGGGTAAATTCTAGTTCTTTTCTTTCTTGGAAAACCATTTAACCATTAGGAAGCTTTCTATTGTGGTTTAATGAGGAGAGAAAGGTTAGCTAACGTGCTGCAATGGAACTCAGCTCTGTAGGAAATCACTCTGCTCTAGCCAATGGCATAATCATACTTTTACCTAGAGTAAGCCTCCAATAGCCTATACATAGGAAGCTTGAATACAGGAATACATTAGCTTGTGAAGAGCCAGAGAAACATGCCATCTTGATATGAGAGCCCTGGGTGAGTTACATCTAGATTCCTGTCCTACTCTGCCCATCTGACCAGGCTGAGCCAGTTTTAGTCAATCCAGATTAAGCAGTTAAGAAAACAACAGTGAAGGATAAGAGAAAGAAAGGGAGAAAGAGGTTTTTCCTAGAAAAGCAAGGGGAAAAGGGAAAAATGCATCTGGCAGAAAAAAGGAATAAGCTAGAAGAGATAAAAAGTCAAGTACAGCGGAGTAAGAGCACGACAGGAAGGGCAAGGGAGAAGGAGAACAATGCAGCGCTTTCCAAGGGTGAAAAGGCAGCGAAATATGTGTACCAGAGTGCAAAGCCCACTAGGATGTCTCTGTTACGCTTTTCTAAACACGCAGACTCACAGACTATGTTGGCCACTTGAGTGCACTCTATAGCGCGGGAATCTCAGCTTGCCCCAGGACAGTGGCTGGCTTTCCTCCCTGAGCTGGTAGTGTTTGCAGCGGTCCATGAAATATTCATAAGGCTGGCCAGGGTTACATGCTCCTTAAGTGACAGCTTCAGGTACAAAGAGATCAGACTCAAAATGGGAAAGCATAGGAGATCTCCTGGCTTGTATGCCCGCTGTCCAACAGGAGACAGTATTTCTTGCAATAACTCCCTAGGTATAGCTTCCAGGGTCCCCACAGAGAACATTCCTGTTAAAGGGAAATCCCAAAGTTGTGCTGTCTCCATCTATGCTGCCTAGAAATATAGCTGACATTTTTATCCTTATGAGGTTACCAGGAGAAGAGAACTAGAGAGTTGACTTAATGTCAGATTCTCAAGCAGCAGGAGAAAGGATTTATTAACCCTTTGCTCACACCAGGAAACACAGATGCCTCTGGCCATTTAGCTCTGAAAGGGATCATAAATAAACTTACAACCACATTTCTATGCCAGTTGTAGTAATACTCACTAAGCAAGACTTTTCTCACACTGCCATGGAAATCTAAGTGCTCTACTGACAGCAGTGAGACAGACTATGTTTGTCCAAAGTCAGTCTGCCAAATACTCACTGAAGACCATCAGGAAACACAGGACTCTACTTGGTGCTTTTACACGTGTCTTCTTTGACCAAAAAATGTTACTACTACTCTACCAAGAATTAATTTTTAAAAACTCTTATAGTTGGGACATATTTTCATTTATTTTCTACTTACAAATCAGGTTTTTGTCCTTGCTGCAGCTCATGTGGAAGTACAGGGTAAAGAGCTTCATAGCTTCTTTTATCTTTTGATCCATGAATTGCAAATGAATTGAATTTTGTCACATTTGGTGGAAAATAACTCCAAGGAAGATAAGCTCTACCTTCCCATTTTGTCTCTCCTCTGGACGCTTTGAATGATAGATCAAGTTCTTGCTACAGAAACAACACGTGAAACACAAAAGGTAAATTAATATTTATAATATATTAACATTAAAATATGTATATATTAACATTTAAAAATATATATATATATGTATCTTATACACTTAAGGATTTTGTCTCATATTTTTTATTTACTTACTTTCCACACATTTCTTTCTCCAGAGAGTAAAAGCACCAAATGCTGTCCATGGCTGTCAAAATTAAAATTCTTCATGAGTGTTTGAAACAAACATTATTTTCTTCACTATCCTTCATATCTGCCATGTGTATGCTTGTAACTAAATTTCCAAATAATTAAAATATGCAATATGAATATTGGATAATTACAGGGACAGCCAGTGTGTTCAGTTACTTAAAAATGGCTTCTTTGAGTTTAACACTTTCCAGGCAACTGCCGTCAAATGCATAAAGCTACACATGTTCAGACTCTTTTTTATATTCTTTAAATAGGAAACTATATGAAATACTTCAATTGGTTAGATGGTACAAAGTATGCAAAAGGGGTTGGGTATCTGGAGTTCATAATAAAACTCATTTCAAAAATGAAAGTATCCTAAAGGGAAGCTGACACCAATTTCCAGGTCAAAATCCAACAAACATATTAAAGGTTATTTCTATAAGAAAACTGTCTTGAAGCTCATTAGGAAGATGGAAGATAAAAATATAGATTGTCTAAAACTACTTAACAGGTTGAAGACTTTAATTTGTAACTATTTTCTCATACAACTGTCCTCGACCTATCTGCCTGCTGTGTTTTCCTGCTTTCAACCATTAGTTCTGACACTGATGTCACATCTTCAAGGAGAAGCACAACATACTCCCAAAAGAAAATTCTAATAAGAGAGCATAATTGGGATTATCCATGTCAGTAAGAATCAAAGGATTTCAAATAGTTACATGAAGCAAATTTACGGTCTCTGGAAAAGACTATATCTAAACATTTTGACACAGACGGTCTGTTGGGAGCTTTTCAGGAAGGATTTCCTTCAAGAAACTAGTCTAACAGAAAACAAGTATTCTTTTCCATTTAAAAGTTCTCTGCTTCTTTTTATTGTTATTATGCAACCTTAAGAATATCCTAAGAACAATAAAAGTTCTTAAAAATTCAAACAAACATATTCAAGTTGCTTTCCTAGAGGTTAACTGTCACAGGAGTTGATTCCCTGAAGCAAAACCATGATTCTTGATTATTAACTGTCCTAATGTATCTAAAAACAAACTTATAGAATTTATTAATTTTATACATTATGGTTATTGAATAATTTCCTAACAAAATATAATCTAATTATCTGATGTATCTTATGCTAAGTCATCACTTTATAAAAATAAACTGATATTATCATCTAAAAATTTAAACTAAGGATGTAACTTTAGAATTCTAGCAGATCCAAGTTCTTGACTGTCTTCTAGACAAGTTATAAACCTATTTGCCTTAGCTTCCTCATGTGTATGGTGAAATTCTCTGACCTCACATTACAGTTCATGAGAATTAATCATATTTTTCAATAAAAGATTTTGGCATGTTAGTTGAAGGGTAACAAAGATATATAGTTACTCTTCTGAAAAATATAATTGTGAACAGCTATATTTTCCACACTAGCATTAGCAAGAAATCAAAATAAGGGAAAAGAAAATGATATCTAAAATCTCATTGAAATCAATTGTTTGGGACTCTGCTCAGTCTACAAAAGGACAAAGGCTACTAGATAACAGATGCTGAGAAGTATTTAAATGTCATTTTAAATGAGTAATGGAAATATAAAGAAATATTTCATTACTAAATATTAACTTAAAATTTCTTATAATTTAGGTAACAAGTAGGTATAAATTTACTTTTTGACATCTACAGGAAAAAGACTGCCAACCAGGTAGAGAGTTCCCAAGGACTGGTTAAATTTGTACAAAGAGAGTCCAAAGTTAATATTTTTCATAAGTCTAGGAAAAGCCATGTGTGATTTAGTTTTTATCATTGGCACTGATCATAAAGTGACATAGTATACACTCAGTAAATGAATGATGACTAAAGGAAGGAATACATGAATACATAATTATGTAATACATAAAATTAAAGTTTAATCTAATTATTAAAAGAATCCCCTAAAAGAAACATTTTCATAAAGTAGTTCAATTCGTTATACCTATATGCCTCCCTTTATTTCTAAATAGCTAATATATAATAATGCAAATTTACAGAGTAAATAATGAATATGCCTCCCTTTATTTCTAAATAGCTAATATACAACAATGCAAATTTACAGAGTAAATAATGAAAGTTTTATAATAATTTTTCATTTTGCAAAAGAACCTTCAAATTTATTAGAAAACCAACTACATTAGTGAATTGAAAATAGTATCAACATAATATTTTCAAAACCTTATATATTCTACATTATACATTTACTTGAAAATAAGAAATTATATATAATTCAGATTAATTCAAATTAGCATTCTGACTAGTTAACTAGAATTAGTGAGCTTTTACTATATCCATATGATTTATAATTAGAAAATAATGTGTTCAAAATATGTAGTAGTGAGTTAGAAGAAAGATTTTATACTTACGGACAAAGTTCAACTTCTAAATACTGTTCAGTTACGTCATTCAAGAAAAATGCTTCCACAACTTTTGAAAACAGAGATATGACATATTGAGAAACTTAATTTTGCTTCAACAATAATTTGTTTATACCTTTAGAATATACAGTGAATTAATGCATTATTTTTAATTAAAGCTATATCACCACTAGGAAAAGGGGAAAATAAAATAAGTAGACATTGTCTGGAAGAAAAAAATACATAGAAAATAAATCATCATTTTTTTCCCCATATCAGATTGCCATAAAATAAAAATATGAATGAAGCCTAGTGCTGGTGAGGTTGTAAAGAAATGAACATATCACACAGACTCTGAGCTAGTTATCTTCTTCTAGGAATTTATCCTAAGGAAATAATCACACAACTGAAAAAGAAGTAAGATGCTATTCATCAAAGTACAATATTACTCAAAAACAAATGGTCTAAATTGTTATCTCCTGTTATATAAATAAATATCCTATTATATAGGAGACCTGTTAAATTATGGAATCTGTGTATTCCATGTAATAGAATATAATGCAGTCATTAAAATAAAATATACAGTTAAATATTTTTTGATATAGGAAGATATCCATGATATTTGGTAAGTAGGCTGCAGAGCAATAACCAAATGCACGTGAAACAAAAATGTGCACGTATGCCTGTGCCTAGATGCCTGCAAAACATGCACAAGAATGTTACGGTTGGTTATCTCTGACAGGTGGAATACAGGTGAGTGATTTTTCTTTATAATTTCCTGAAATTTTATGAGCATGTTTATTTTAAAAACTGTATAATTATAAAAGTGACACATGTTTCTTTTAAATTATTAAAAGAACATAAACATATATGTAAGTAAGAAGTCAAAGTCCTTTTCTTCCCACTTTGCTCTAAAACCTATCAGACTTCTTCTGTCCTTCCATAATCTATTTTACCTGCATAGATTAAAAAAAAATATATGGAATCATTTTCTAATTACAACTTGCTTTTTTCACACACACACACACACACACAAAACTGTACAGCATATAGATACCTAATTCTTGTTAATTACTACATAGTATTCTTCTATAGAATGTTATTATTTATTCACATAATTCTTTATTGATAGACATTTAGGTTGTTTCTAGTTTTCCATGTGTTATTTTTATAATAATAAAATATCTAAGATATAGATATAGCCCCATCAACAACTCAGAGTTTTATTGTTCCTTTTAAAGCCTTTTACCTATGGCAAGGATGGTAGGATGAAGAAGAGATAATAAATGAGAGAAACATTTAGGAGGTGAAACTGACAGGACTTAACAAATAAATCCAAATATGGAGAGTGAGAGAGAAGGATACCTTGGAAAGATCTCACATTTCTACATTTGGTGATTCGATGTATTATAGTGCTACTAATTGAGATTGGGCAATTAGTGAAAGAAGCAAGCTTATGAGAGAAGTGGATGAGTTGAGTTTAGGACTTGTTGAGTTTGGTGTCTATAGTACCTCCAGTAGATAACTCACATTAGTGTGTACACCAACAGGAAGCTGGTATATACAAGTTCTGTAACAATAAAAGACAACATATGTTTAACATATGATAGATTAACACTGACAAAATGCACACTATATAGATAGTATAGAGAAAGTAGATGTTAGTATGGACTAGAAGAGTCATCGAAGGTTTCTTTGAAGAAATGAAACTTGAATTGGACCTTGAACGATGTGCATTACAGGCGGAGGGACTAGAACGAGAAAAGGTACATGAGTGAGAATATGCACGAATGAGACTATCAGCCTTTTGGAAGTCAAGAACTTTTGGTTTAATTTGACAGCTTGATTCAGGAGTACCCTGGAAGCTTATGGGAAGGGTTTGAACCTTATCTTAGGGACAGTAATGATTTGTAATCTAGGAAATGGCATCATAAAGATTATTTAAGAAAGATACGTTTGGTAGCTTAATTAGGATTCATTAGAAGGTGATCATACAGCAAACCTGAAACTGGAATTTCATGGCCGGTCTTTTAGCCCTCACTTAATGTGTGAGATTACTTGCCAGTGTAAAATAAAAACTACATTTCATGTTTAAGTTAATGGTGTTTTCACAATTAAGTGAAACACCCCAAAGCTTCCATAAAGAAGGTTTATAAGGTTAAAGTGGCAATTTGAAGATACTTAAAAACAAAACAAATGTTAAACTCTTCTTAGAATAGGTAACAGAAGGAAGGAAATATAGCAGCAATTTAAAAATCTGGATTTGTAACTGCCATTTTTCACTGTTTTAGTTATACAGTCGAAGTCACATAGGTAACGTGAAAAAGTCAAGAGTGCGAGATTGGTAGGAAATATCAGAAACTGCACATGTCAGTTGCTCAGAAGCACTCACTTCCTTACAGCAAGATAATAGTTCTATGAGAGGTTATTATAAAAAGATTTATGTCTGCAATAAAATACAGTACTTCCACTTACCTTCATAATCCCACAGTTCATTGAAAGGCTTTCCTGGTTCTCCTAGTGGGGCTGGAGGATCATTGAAAAATGGAGCGCTAACTTCCATCATCACTCCTCTATCACCTGGATTCAGCCTGACAAACACTGGCTCATGCTTCACTGGAAAACCATCCCAAGTGTGTTCAATTTTAAAATCCATTTGAAGACTCTAATGCGAAAAAATATTTTTTAAAAAAAACCTCTTTAACAATTTACAAAAGTTTCCTTTAGAAAGAAATGAAATGAAAATTTCAAAGCCAAATTTCAAAGGCAGGAAGGCAGCAGAGTGACAAGAACAAGGTTCTGAGAGTCAAAAGGCCATTTGTGTTATGGTAAGTCACAAACATGGAGTTCTATTATAAAATAGGTAGTTGGATCCTAAAAGCTTTAAGACTTTAAGTCTAGATCCACCTCGAGTTACCTACTAAAGAGTGTATCAAAATAGTTTTTAAGAACTGTAATTAAATCCACTGCAAACTGTTCATGTATTTAAAAACTCGAAGCACTATGAGTTTATATGCCATCCTTCGTCTTATTGTAAAATGTGCAGATGAATTACTGGATCCCCTGGGAATCAAGATCTTTATAGTAAAATTCAATTTGATTTTTCAAGATCTCTATAAATGAGTGCAAGCATTGCTGTTAACACCTGTTCTTTTGGCTAAAACTCTTTTCTTTTTGGGGTGGGAGTGGAGGGGGCTTCAACCATTTGAAGGCAGGCAGAGTTTAGTATTGCCTTCCCTAGTCTCAGGGTATGGTTTTTCTTAGCCTTTTCTTTTTTTTTTTTTTTTTTTAAGGATTTTCTTATTTTTATTTATTTATTTATTTATTTATTTTTGGCTGTGTTGGGTCTTCGGTTCGTGCGAGGGCTTTCTCCAGTTGCGGCAAGCGGGGGCCACTCTTCATCGCGGTGCGCGGGCCTTTCTCTATCGCGGCCCCTCCCGTCACGGGGCACAGGCTCCAGACGCGCAGGCTCAGCAATTGTGGCTCACGGGCCCAGCTGCTCCGTGGCATGTGGGATCTTCCCAGACCAGGGCTCGAACCCGTGTCCCCTGCATTAGCAGGCAGATTCTCAACCACTGCGCCACCAGGGAAGCCCCAGCCTTTTCAATTTTTGATATTTCAAGTGTTAAATGACCATTTGCTCGGTTAATCCCTTTTCTCCAATTGAAATACGGGAACAAAATCTGCTATCATCTAAACTTTGAAATAGACTAAGTACATCTGATGCAAGCAGTATTTGCATTTTAAATTGTTACTCTAAGGATTAAATGGAAGGACATAGTATTATATTAATAAAAGTATGTTTTGTTGAATACTATGGATCAAAGATTTTATAAACATTATCTCATTTAATTTCACAAAAACTTGTAGAGGAACTATTATTATCCTCATTACAAACAAAGAAACAGACTTGTCCAAGGTCAAATAGCTAATAAATCAAGAAACTGAACCAATGTCAGCCATGCTTTCCCAGATGAAGACATTTCAGGAATCTGCAAACAGATGAAAACCTTATTTTGGGAATGATGGATTCCCCTAAATTATACTAGGTCCTTACATCTTGTCCAAAAGATAACCTTGATTGTAAATGGTGGTATTTCCAGACTAATTTCGCTTATCTGAAGTCACTGAATGCATTTCCTTGCTTCATGTTATTTTTATTGCAAGTAATAAAGTTTTACATTTTGAATAAATTTATTTCTTAACATTGTTTTTCAGGTTTATTGAGGCATAATTGACAAAAATTATATATATTTAAGGTATACAATGTGATGGCTTCATAAAATTATACTTGAATAAATTTATTTCAACAAATATGTACTGAATACCTACTATGTGCCCAGCACTGGGAGATCCAAATACGTAAGTTCTGTGTCACATACAGAATCCAAGATCTCCAAAAACCTTTTTGTAAAGTATGTAGCTTTTCTCAGTTTTCACTATATGCTAAGAAATTTTAATAACTTCTAAAATTAAAAAATAGTGCTGGTATTGCAACCCATTTGCAACTAACAGCATTTCAGAAGAGGATATGTTCAGCAATTTATATTCTTCATCACTGAAATAAGCTCAGTGAGTGATAAGACTGTATAAACTGATTCTGACTTATGTGGAATTGAGTCCTGATTTGCCTGGAATAAAATACCTCAATAATAAATTTATTTTCTGTAGTTGAAATATCAAGGCACATTCTTCAAAATAAATATATCACCCTCTACTACAAATTTTGGTACGTAAGTACCCTCTTGCAGCATATAGGAAGGAATAAGAATAAATCAAGATGTTAGAAATGCTGATTAAATCTGATTCTGGCACCAATATGCTATGCTCCTAACTTAGGGCTTGACAATTCTTGACAACCCTGGGAAAATATAGCTCAGCGACTAGGAAGTTTTGGTTGATTCACTAATTCTCCATGCAACCAGCGTATCCACAAAACAATGCTGCACACATTAAAGGGATCCCTATCCTAATCAGCGGGTTTCCACCACGGTATTTTCAACTCCCAGTTCTTTTAGGCCATCATCTCTATGTCTAAATGGAATTAAACCATATGCAGTGATGTGCTCCTAAAAATGGCCTGTCACTTCCATACACACATGGTGGGTCATGGTCAGAGTATGGCTTCAAATTACTTCAAAATGTAATCTTAACTGGAAGATAAGAAGAGATAAATGATAAAAGCAGAGCTACTCTTGTTGGCAGTATAAGGTACTGAAAACCTAAGTCTTTCTACTGGTTCTTTCTGCCTTTTCTCCTAAGATTTCTTTGAATATTGTCTGGAAATTACTGCAAGAAATATCAGCTAGACTTCCACTAGTAGGGAAGAGTGCCATGGCTGACATGCCCAAGGGTAGAATACAATTTTGGCTTTTTGCATAAAATGACCTTAGTTTCTTATCAGAACAACAAATTTATTATTAATTTGCTTAAAGAACACTCACGTCAATCTAAGCATGCATAATATAACAAAATCAACCTAAAAATTATAGGCCTGCTCACTAGTTTACAATCTAATCTAAAGATAACATGGATCCAGACAGAGACAATTGATTTTCAGCTCCCTGGGGACACTTAGGATTGTGGTGGCTTAACCCCCACTACCTTTCAATTTTCATTGTTTGCACACGTGCTCATATGAAGTAGAGACAATTCGTTTATTAATGTCTTTCACAACCTGGGCTAGTGGGCATCCATGCAGCGTTCCATTCCCTGTCACTCTCTATTGCCCATACACTGCTGTTTTGATTCACAGCACTTACCCTACATGACATATTGTACTTGTTTTATTTTGTCCCCATCCCTAGCTAGAATGCCTGTAAGCAACACGAACTTATTATTTATTTGTGGAGTGAATAACTGTTCTAGTCTCTGGATCTAAAATTTCATGATTCTAAGATTTTATGCAGGAGAAATCAACTGTTAGTGGTATCACTATCTCTTTCAACACTATATACTAGAACAATGGCAAATAACTAAGATAAGACATCATATCTAGAAATTTCCTTTCAAATTAGTTTATCAAAGGTTTATTAGCTACTCACTTTGTTTCGGGCACCATAGCAGGTGCTGGAGAAATAAAGTGTAAGAAAGTCTATGGGGAGTTGGGGATGACTCTCATGTAGCTAATCAACCAGGACTCATGTCCTAACCGACCAGATAGATCCATTAGCAGTTGGTTCATTTTCCACTCCAATTTAATAAAGTTGGATCCCTATACCAAACTAAGCTTTAAATGAATCAAAGATATAAACATAAAAATCAAACCAAATAAAATCAAGAAAGTAAAAATCGGGAGGTTGTTTTTAAAAGATGATCTTAGAGCAGAAAAAGCCTTTTAAGATATAATCCCAAACCCAGAAGACATAAAAAAAAAAAACCAAAAAACACTGATACATTTGGCTATATAAACATTTTTTTAAAAAAGCAAAAATCTGCCTTCCTCCACCAAAAAAAACCCCATTACAAAATCAAAGACAGTTTGGGAAAAAATACCTGCAACTCATAGTTCAGACAAATAACTAAATTCTTTAATGTTTAAAGGGCTCCTAGAAATCAATAATGAAGAGACCATCCCAACAGAAAAATGGGTAAAGATATGAATAGCCAGCTCACAGAAAGAAAATGCAAAATGTTCGGTCTCATTAATAATGATAGAAATGCAAATTAAACAACAATAAATTACTATGTTTCCCTTAGATTGTCAAGAACCAGAAAGTTTGATAAAATGCTGTGATAATGAGGACGCTGAGAAACAATCAATATATCGCTGTTGGGGCATAACTGGCACTGACTCTGTCAAGAGCAATCCCTCAATATCTATCAAAATAAAAAATGCAAATGACCTCTGACTCAACAATTCTAGTTCTAGGAGTTATTACACCTGTACATATTCAAAATGACATAAGTTATAAAGATATCTACTGTAATATTGTTTAGAATAACAAAATATTGTAAGCAACTTAAATACCTATCAGTAGAGAACTAGTAAATTATGCTATATCTTACAAGGAAATACCACACAGCAGTTAAAAAGAGTGAGGCAGCTCTATATATACAACTAAAATATATTAGGTGAAAAAAGCAAGGTGCAAAAAGTATACGTTTACTTAATAAAAAGGAAGACTATTTGCATATATGCTTGTGAATGCATATACTATCTCAGGAAGCATATACAAGAAACCAGTGTAGCAGTGGTTGCCTCTTTGGAGGGGATTATCTGCCTGAGAAAGCTGAGGAAGCAAGATTTACTTTCAACTGTATCCGTTTTTTTTTTTTAATCTATTTGAATTTTATACTATGATAGACATGCACTTATTCAAAAATAAATTATTAAAAATGTTTTAAAGTCTAATTTTAAGCTGAATCTCTGAAACAGTACAGTGACGACCTCTTCTCTCCCTTACGTTATAAATGCTGAACATTTCTAAAAAGTCAGAATGAATATTAGGAATATTATTAAATGAATATATTCATTCAAGGTGAACACCATTCTATTATACAATTTTTACGTTGGCTGTGTAAACTTTCTTAAAAAGAATGTTTATTATTAATCTGTATTTTTTCCACATTTTAACTTCTATTCTTCAAATTATTCTTTCATCAAAAAAAGTCGAAAATAATTATTTTCATGCCTTACTTGTACTATGGGAAGACCTTTAAAAGGAAATGAAGGAAGAGAAAGGAGACGGAACCCCGGAGCATTAAGAGCCCAGAGAGGAAAAAAAAAAAAAAATTCCACAAAGGTTCAAAGAAGGACGTTATGGAAAATGTGTTTTCTCAACTGAACGTTTTGTGAGGAAAATTTCCAAATCTTCTACTCACGAACTTTTTTTTTCAGTTTTCTACAAAAATGATTTTTTTTCAGTTTGCATCTTCCCCGCCCCCACTCCCCGTCTCCCGCGTCCATTTCCGAGAGAAACGGAGAAAGGAGGAAGTCAGCCCGAAAGTGGGTGGAAACTGTGCCGCCAGGAGAAGCAGCTGAAAAATAAGTTGCAAGAGAAAAAGCCAACAAGACTAGGAGAAGGTGGGAGGAACGACAGAGTGGAGAAAGCATTGACAAGGAGGGAACACAGACCGGGAGTCTCTTTTCGGGCCGACACTCGCTCGCTCCCTGCGGCCGAGGTCAAAGGACCTGCGGCTCCGCCCCGCTGCCCGCACGCTCTGGGGGAGGGACTTGGCGGACTAAAGCACAGACACCTGTTGAACGACCGCCGCTGGTCCTTAAAGTCTGAAGACTTAAAAGTCTGAAGACTTTTAATCGTTCCACAGAAGTTTGAGCGGTTTCCTAGAGGAAGAAGGAAGGGTTACTCAGCAATATTTAAAATTGTTGCACAATTTAAAAATCAACTGTAAATCATAAGATTACAATAGAACACGTCCGGCAATAATTCACTTAATGTAACTAAAGGCTAACTGGCTATATAAGCAAAAATTGTAAATTATATTACACTAGCTGTAAATAATATTATCCTAGCTGTAAATTATATTATACTACTGGGAGGTATAAACATAGTGGTCAGCGTTCTAACATTGGCACCAGACTGCCTGGGTTCAAATCGAAATTCAGGCACTTTCCAACTGTGATCATCAGCAAGTTATTGTAAAAGGGATTTAAAAATAGCAACTACCTTACAAGGTTTTGTGAGGATTAAATGAGTTAATATACATATAAAGTATTTAGAACAGTGCCTAGGGCATAGTAAGTACTTTAAAAAGATTATTATTATTAAAGTATATAGGTTTGCCTAAAGAAAACATTTTTCTGTTCAAATCATTAAAATTACCTGTTTCTGAGGTGGTTTTCTTATAGAAAACTAGACTCTCAGACAGGATAGTCTGACCCTTGAGATCATGGAATATGGTTAAGTGCTCTAGAGATACGGTTCTGGTTGCTTCAGTCTTAACTATCCTAGCAGTTTCGGCATCTATCAGCCTATTTTCTTTTTTTAATAGATCTTTATTGGAGTATAATTGCTTCACAGTACTGTGTTAGTTTCTGTTGTACACCAAAGTGAATCAGCCATATGCATACATATGTCCCCATGTCCCCTCCTTCTTGAGCCTCCCTACCATCCTCCCTATCCCATCCCTCTAGGTCATCGCAAAGCACGGAGCTGACCTCCCTGTGCTATGCTGCTGCTTCCCACTAGCTAACTATTTTACATTCAGTAGTGTACGTATGTCAATGCTACTCTCACTTCACCCAGGTTCCCCCTCCCACCCCGTGTCCTCAAGTCCATTCTCTATGTCTACATCTTTATTCCTGCCCTGCAACTAGGTTCATCAGTACCATTTTTTTTTAAGATTCCATATATATGTGTTAGCATATGGTATTTGTTTTTCTCTTTCTGACTTACTTCACTCTGTATGACAGACTCTAGGTCCACCCACCTCACTACCAATAACTCAATTTTGTTTCTTTTTATGGCTGAGTAATATTCCATTGTATATATGTGCCACATCTTCTTTATCCATTCAGCTGTCGATGGACATTTCGGTTGGTTCCATGTCCTGTCTTTTGTAAATAGTGCTGCAATGAACATTGTGGTACATGTCTCTTCTTGAATTATGGTTTTCTCAGGGTATATGCCCAGTAGTGGGATTGCTGGGTCATATGGTAGTTCTATTTTTACTTTTTTAAGGAACCTCCATATTGTTTTCCATAGTGGTTGTGTCAATTTACATTCCCACCAACAGTGCAGGAGGGTTCCCTTTTCGCCACACCCTTTTCAGCATTTATTATTTCTAGATTTTTTGATAATGGCCATTCTGACCAGCATGAGATGAGACCTCACTGTACTTTTGTTTTGCATTTCTCTAATAGTTAGTGATGTTGAGCATCTTTTCATGTGCCTCTTGGCCATCTGTATGTCTTCCTTGGTGAAATGTCCATTTAGGTCTTCTGCCCATTTCTTAATTGGATTGTTTGTCTTTTTGATATTGAGCTCCATGTGCTGTTTGTATATTTTGGAGATTAATCCTTTGTCTGTTGTTCCATTTGCAAATATTTTCTCCCATTCTGAGGGTTTGTTTTTTGTCTTATTTATGGTTTCCTTTGCTGTGCAAAAGCTTTTAAGTTTAATTAAGTCCCATTTGTTTATTTTTGTTTTTATTTCCATTACTCTAGGAGGTGGGTCAAAAAAGATCTTGCTGTGGTTTATGTCAAAGAGTGTTTCTCCTATGTCTTTCTCTAAGAGTTTTATAGTGTCTGGTCTTACATTTAGGTCTTTAATCCATTTGGAGTTTATTTTTGTGTATGGTGTTAGGCAGTGTCTTCATTCTTTTACATGTAGCTGTCCAGTTTCCCAGCACCACTTAGCCTATTTTCTTACAGTGTCTCTTTCACCCAAGGCAATGTGAAATGATTGTTTCTTTATAGGATAATAAATTAATAACTAAATCATGTATAATGTTTTAAACTTCTCACAAAAAGGTAATAATTTACAGAATTACAATGCTTCCAAATAGAATTGCTCTGTATCCTAGTTGCTGAGAGTTACCAAAACTTTAATAGGATCTGTGGGTTTAATTCAGCAAGGAGTCACTACACCTGAGCGTCACAGCTACTCTGAGAAGAGCATGCATATTCTACACATTTAAGTAAAGTCACTGTAATTTTCTCCCAGTCTGCAAGAGCAGATATTACACTGGGGTGTTGCCATTATTCAGATATTTTCAGTTAAAATATTAAGCTAAGCCATATGAAATTTTGGAAAAAATCAACAATTTCACATGGTTCAGCCTAAATATATTCTGCTTATAACATACTTTAAAAAACTTTCTTGGGGGAAAAACAACTTTTGTGTTTGTTTTAACAGAATGATTATTTTTGTTTTATAAAAATCACTTTTGGTGGGAGAGGGAAATGGGGAGTTGTTGCTCCATAGGTACAGAGTTTCAGTCATGCAAGATGAAACCGTTCTAGAGATCTGCTGTACAGCAATGTGCATAGAGTTAACAACACTGTGCTTGACACTTTAAAAATTAACAGTACATTTCATGTTATGTGTTTTTTATTACAATAATTATAATAATAAAAAAGACAAGCTTAAAAAGAGAGATTGAATTTCTAGGCCATCCTTCTCTTGGTTGGTCAAAGAAACATAATTATTAAGAGTTTTTTAAAAATCACTTTTTATGGCATTTAATAATATCAGCCAAGGTTGAAAAGAAGTTCTGATCCTAGCTTAAACTTCCAACTTTGTATTCTTCATGATGCTTTCCCCACAGTACTTGGTACTCAATGTCAATTTACTGCATAAATTAGTATTAGTTAAATCTATTAATTTTTAGGGCTTTCCTTATTGCAGAAATATTATCAATATAAAAAACATGAACTAGTGACTAGATAATGGTTAAACACATACTAAGTACTTTTCTCTCCTTCTCATTCCTTGTACTCAATTACAGTAATAGATACTTCCTATGCACACACATGCTTTAAATTAATTCCTTCATCAGATACTTATTGAGTGCTCATTGTGTTCCAGGTACTATGATGGAGCCTGGAGTCAAACTACAAAACAATATGATAGACACTGCAGGAAGAAGCACGAAGTAAGTACAAAGGAAGCACCTACCTTGGGGTAAGTGGGTAGAGAACAGAAGGGAAGCTTTAAGACGGAAGAACACTAGAGCAGATAAAGATAAGTGAAATCATAGCAACTTTGTTTCTTACAGATGAAAATTATTTTGAAAGTACTTCATTAAAATTCAACCAGTAAAAATCTTGTAACCAAAAAAAAAAAAAAAGCCACCAACAAACAAACCACCACACCTCAAAACTCAAAAACTATATAGTTTGTATTGACCTTGACCATCTAGCCAAATAATTCAAGTACAGAGATTAAAAACTCCAATTTCGGATATTTAATTTTTGCAGTGTGAAGACCACCTCATCATTTACATCCAGAAAGTACTGTTTGCTTTCACCCATACTAATATCAACTTCTAGGGTAAATGTAGAGTTAAGCTTATGACTACTTGTTTGGTGCCAAGTTAAATCACCCTATGACAGTATGCAAGGTTCAAATGTAGGGGAAGATACAACAAGTCGTTGGGGAGTCAGAGAGACATCCCTGAAGAAAAAGCCACACACTGACTTCGAAAAAGAGTTGGAGTTTGCACTTTCAATTTTTCCTTCCAACAAGTTTTTGTGTTAACTTCATGGCCACTAAAAACCAGATCAAGTTCAATCTTCACTAACTCAAAGCTAAATTAAAGTTTTTATAGTTATTATTTGTGCCTCCATATGTAACAACCAGTCTTTAGGGGAAGGACCATCTCATTCTCTTAATAGTGAGTATGGAGAAAACCCGTAACAGGAGTTCGAATACCTAACTGGATACAGCTGGACGCATTTAAAAAATTTCTTAATACATTCTGCTAACATTACTTTTTTTATATAACAGTATGAGTACAAGACAACAAAAACTTCTTAAACTGTTAAAAAGAAAGCTAAATCGACTACTTCTATGACATGTCTATTTAGAAACCTTACCTCAACCCATAAAAACACATATTTGATTAAAAAGCACTAAAACTGGTGGCTGGCTTCAAGTTAACGTTTTGATTGCTGGGATTGAAATTTCCTCTAATGTTAACTTTTAAAAATAATGATGAGCTTTAAATCCAGACATAATCATTTTATAAAGATGGGGATTGTAATCGGTATACAAATGTAAAGTTTTACCTCATTATTTCTTGCAAAAAATGTGAATTTGTCTTTCCTTCTTTTTTTGAGGAATCAAAGTTATCTCTAAAGAAATAACTGCTGAACTTGCAGGATCTTTGGAGTACTTCTAACTACATGTCTTATTGCCACGCGGTTAACTATTTAAACAACAGCTGTGTCCTTTCTCCAAAGACCCACGTACTTAGTTTCTGGGGATTACCAAATTCATACCCAGAATCCTCCAGCTTTGGGGGCAGACTCTGAAGACGCCTGTCTGGGTTCAGACCGCAGACGCAGAAACCTACGTGCTTTCCAACCATCCGCTTTGGCCAGCGAGGTCTCCCAGTCCGGAAGTGTTAGGTAACAAAGATACGGGGGCATTTAAAATATGTAGTTAATGCCCTACCTATGTTTACATTTTGGGGTTTTTTTTTTAAAAAGGAATAAAAGAAAAAAACCAACAATAAACAAAAAACAAAAAACAAAAAAAACCGCTGGGCCCAGCCATCCTAGGACACAGGCCCACCAGCTCGTCCGCCGCCACACAGGTGGCTCAGCCGGCTCAGCCGGGTGTCATCCAGGTTTCCACAGCTCCGCCCATCGCTCGACAGACAACCAATAGCGTGAGAGAACTCCAGGAAGCGCGATGACGTAAACGCCGACGCCTGCGTGATGACGCAGGCGGCGTCACCGTCTCCAAGGAGCGGTCTGGGGCACCGGTTTCAAAGTCGCAGGGCGGGCCGAGTGGACTTCCGCTGCTTGCCCCGGGCGTCTCGGCAGTCCTGCAGTCGCTCCCCGCTCCGCCAAGGACGCCGCCACCCGGCTGCCCGCCAGCTCTCTCGGCGCTCTCCTGAGTGGCCCAACACGACCCCGAGTGACCCGCGGGACGCCTGTACATCCCTGGTCCCACCTGGCTGGGATTCGGGTGAACGTGGAAGAGAATTCACTTGGCGGGTTCCCAGCAAACCTGAAATCTTGTGTCTCCCTTGAGCGAGGGACTCGGCTGGGACTCGGGAGAAGGAGGTGCGGCGGGGCTGTTGACGCCACGTGAGTAGGATGCTTGATTACACCGCTCAAGTGGTAGACAACCTCCGAAGCGTTGCTTTAGATTTGTTTTCCCGCACAACGAGCTTTGTGTCTTTTTAAGAAAAGTAAAGGTGGTGAAAGCGTCAAACAAATTGTATCTGAATGGCCACAGAAATCGACTTTCTGCGAGATCAGAGTAAGCTCCACATTCCTTTATCGAGAATTCTTATATGTAATGTTTAATGTCGTCATCGTTGACTAGTATTTTCTGAATGCCTGTTGGGTGCATGGAAATTTGTAAAAACTTAAAAGAAGATAGCTGCAGAAAAAGCTTGATGGTATATATGAGGATATGTATACATTTCAGCAGAACCGTTTAGTAAATACTGATAGGTTCCTTAAGCTTATGTGGGACTCTGCTACATGCGTGTTTGTTATGCTCCTCGCATACTCTGGAGAAATTAGAGGGCTAATGGCCAGGAAGAGTTTCCAAGTCTGCAGTTAGAACCTAGAGACACAGCTGTGGCCATTTGTTCAAAAGCTGTTCATGGAGCTCCTCCTGTTTTCTATTATGTACCAGGCGCTATACCAGCCTAGCTGCTACAAAGATGAGGAGGACTGTTCTACCCTCAAGAATTTAATTTGAGGAGAGAAGTATATAAATTCTATAAATACACTGAAGTGGCAGCAACTGCCAACTCTTTTTCCTCAATTTCCTCACGGGGTTGTTCAAATGATTAAATGACCATTAAAATATGTATAGGATTTAGAATAGTATCGACATAGTGCTAAACAAATATTAACTATTACACGGTTATAATTTACTGTGGTCAAGGAAGGTGCCATTTGGGCTGAAACTTGAAGCACTAATATAACTTTACTAGATAAAGAACCGTGTAGTCGAGTAGAACAATATTTACAGCATTGAAGGGATTAGGAATATGCTTTGTTAGAAACTTTTAAGAAGGTTGGTTTGAATGGAATGTGATGTATATAGGGAAATGGCAAATGGAGCTGAAAGGAAAGAATCTGGCTAGATAGTGAAGGACCTTGTCTGCTGTGTGTTCAGGAGTTTGGACCATTGCACAGGTTATAGGAATCACCGAAAGGAATTCAGTTGAGTGTAACCCGATCAGATTGTGATTTATTTGAAAAGCCCCGTTGGCTGTTATGAGGAACATGCATTATAGCAGAGTGCAGTTAGGCAATTGTTGTCATTATCCGGGTAAGAAGTGAACTAAGATAGGTTCAGTGAGATTGGAGATGAAGGGATTTGGAAGAAAGAGGTACAGGGCAACTCAGGTTTTTGGCTTGCTTGAGCAATGGAGAAAGTAGGAAAAAAGTGGTACGGTCCATTTTGGAAGCATCATAGACCAGTGGTTGAGAACTCAGCCTCTGGATTCAGTCTGTCTGGGCTCATGTTTTAGCTGTCTTTCTAGGTCTTTGACCTTGGGCAAGTTACTTAGCTTCTCTATACCTCAATTTTTTCATTTGTAAAATGGGTATAATAGCACAATAACCCTCATGGGGTTGTTGTGAGGATCAAATGAGATGATGCAAATAAAGCACTTAGCATGGTGTCTAGCACATTTTAAGTGCACAGTTTATATTATCTAAAATCATTAATGACATTATAATGATACTACAACATTAGCATTATTTCTTAGGTTTGAAGTGGGAATATCCCTTATCCCATAAGGAGGACTAGCTGGCCACCATCTGAGTGGTGTGGGACCAGAATTGCTGTTGAGTAGTTTGGTTGGGGTGGGGAGAGTTCCTGAGGCACTCATAAACTATGAGTTTTAGAGGAATTCACCAGCCACAGTTCTTAAATAAATCTGAAGTCCAAATACCAGAGAGAACGATAGAAGCATAGTAAATTATTTCTTGAAAAATGAGTTCACCAGAAGACAAGGGCATGGAAGAAGGGAATCCTCAGACAGAGGGAGCAGAAGAAGCAAAGGCTCAGTGGCTTGAAATAACTGCTTATTCAGGAAATTGGAGCATGGAATGGTAGGGTTTGCATGAAGAGATGAGAATGAGTGTTAGACGTCTATGAACCTCCCCTTTTTTCCTTTAACTGGACCTCACATGCCAGGTATAGCTGGTGGGTGACCCCATTAGTTGACCAGCTGAACACCAGTTCAGGTAAATGTAGAAAGCTTGCCCTTCTCCCACTTACCTCTGACCTTCTCTTCATTGCCTTCTGTTGACTTTGGGCCTCCTTTCATTTGTCCTAGCATATTTGCAGTACACCATCCTTCTACCTCCCTCTGAGAAGGGAGACCTGATAGCCCTTAGGGACCTGTTCAAAGAGGGACTTGTATATTCTTGCCTCCTTTATCAAAGATAAGGTGACCATATGTGTGTGGGTTTATCTCTGGGCTTTCTATCCTGTTCCATTGATCTATATTTCTGTTTTTGTGCCAGTACAATACTGTCTTGATTACTGTAGCTTTGTAGTGTAGTCTGAAGTCAGGGAGCCTGATTCCTCCAGCTCCGTTTTTCTTTCTCAAGATTGCTTTGGCTATTCGGGGTCTTTTGTGTTTCCATACAAATTGTGAAACTTTTTGTTCTAGTTCTGTGAAAAATGCCAGTGATAGTTTCATAGGGATTGCATTGAATCTGTAGATTGCTTTGGGTAGTAGAGTAATTTTCACAGTGTTGATTCTTCCAATCCAAGAACATGGTATATCTCTCCATCTATTTGTATCATCTTTAATTTCTTTCATCAGTGTCATAATTTTCTGTATACAGGTCTTTTGTCTCCTTAGGTAGGTTTATTCCTCAATATTTTATTCTTTTTGTTGCAATGGTACATGGGAGTGTTTTCTTAATTTCACTTTCAGATTTTTCATCATTAGTGTATAGGAATGCTAGAAATTTCTGTGCATTAATTTTGTATCCTGCTACTTTACCAAATTCATTGATTAGCTCTAGTAGTTTTCTGGTAGCATCTTTAGGATTCTCTGTGTATAGTGTATAGTATCATGTCATCTGCAAACAGTGACAGCTTTACTTCTTCTTTTCCAATTTGGATTCCTTTTATTTCTTTTCCTTCTGTGATTGCTGTGGCTAAAACTTCCAAAACTATGTTGAATAATAGTGGTGAGAGTGGGCACCCTTGTCTTGTTCCTGATCTTAGTGGAAATGGTTTCAGTTTTTCACCATTGAGGACGATGTTGGCTGTGGGTTTGTCGTATATGGCCTTTGTTATGTTGAGGAAAATTCCCTCTGTGCCTACTTTCTGGAGGGTTTTAATCATAAATGGGTGTTGAATTTTGTCAAAAGCTTTCTCTGCATGGATTGAGATGATCATATGGTTTTTCTCCTTCAATTTGTTAACATGGTGTATCACGTTGACTGATTTGCGTATATTGAAGAATCCTTGCATTCCTGGGATAAAGCCCACTTGATCATAGTGTCTGATCCTTTTAATGTGCTGTTGGATTCTGTTTGCTAGTATTTTGTTGAGGATTTTTGCATCTATGTTCATCAATAATATTGGCCTGTAGTTTTCTTTCTTTGTGACATCTTTGTCTGGTTTTGGTACCAGGGTGATGGTGGCCTCATAGAATGAGTTTGGGAGTGTTCCTCCCTCTGCTATATTTTGGAAGAGTTTGAGAAGGGTAGGTGTTAGCTCTTCTCTGAATGTTTGATAGAATTTGCCTGTGAAGCCATCTGGTCCTGGGCTTTTGTTTGTTGGAAGATTTTAAATCACAGTTTCAATTTCAGTGCTTGTGATTGGTCTGTTTATATTTTTTCTTTCCTCCTGTTTCAGTCTCGGAAGGTTGTGCATTTCTAAGAATTTGTCCATTTCTTCCAGGTTGTCCATTTTATTGGCATATCGTTGCTTGTAGTAATCTCTCATGATCCTTTGTATTTCTGTAAGTGGTGCTGGGAAAACTGGACAGGTATATGTAAAAGTATGAAATTAGAACACTCCCTAACACCATACACAAAAATAAACTCAAAATGGATTAAAGACCTAAATGTAAGGCCAGACACTATCAAACTCTTAGAGGAAAACTTAGGCAGAACACTCTATGACAAATCACAGCAAGATCCTTTTTGACCCACTTCCTAGAGAAATGGAAATAAAAACAAAAATAAACAAATGAGACCTAATAAAAACTTAAAAGCTTTTGCACAGCGAAGGAAACCATAAACAAGACAAAAAGACAACCCTCAGAATGGGAGAAAATATTTGCAAATGAAGCAACTGACAAAGGATTAATCTCCAAAATTTACAAGCAGCTCATGCAGCTCAATATCAAAAACACAAACAACCCAATCCAAAAATGGGCAGAAGACCTAAATAGACATTTCTCCTAAGAAGATAAACAAATTGCCAACAAACACATGAAAGAATGCTCAGCATCATTAATCATCAGAGAAATGCAAATCAGAACTACAATGAGATATCA
Organism: Balaenoptera acutorostrata; assembly: GCF_949987535.1. Lineage (NCBI taxonomy): Eukaryota > Metazoa > Chordata > Mammalia > Artiodactyla > Balaenopteridae > Balaenoptera > Balaenoptera acutorostrata. Next base: position 131,023,765 of record NC_080068.1, on the reverse strand, counting down.
TGTCACACTGGTCAGAATGGCCATCATCAAAAAATCTACAAACAATAAATGCTGGAGAGGGTGTGGAGAAAAGGGAACCCTCTTGCACTGTTGGTGGGAATGTAAATTGATACAGCCACTGTGGAGAACAGTATGGAGGTTCCTTAAAAAATTAAAAATAGAACTACCATATGACCCAGCAATCCCACTACTGGGCATATACCCTGAGAAAACCATAGGTCAAAAAGAGTCATGTACCAAAATGTTCATTGCAGCTCTATTTACAATAGCCAGGACATGGAAGCAACCTAAATGTCCATTGACAGATGAATGGATAAAGAAGCTGTGACACATATATACAATGGAATATTACTCAGACATAAAAAGAAAGGAAATTGAGTTAGTTGTAGTGAGGTGGATGGACCTAGAGTCTGTCATACAGAGTGAAGTAAGTCAGAAAGAGAAAAACAAATACCGTATGTTAACACATGTATATGGAATCTAAAAAAAAAAAAAAAAAGTCATGAAGAACCTAGGGGCAAGACGGGAATAAAGACACAGACCTACTAGAGAATGGACTTGAGGATATTGGGAGGGGGAAGGGTAGGCTGTGACAAAGTGAGAGAGTGGCATGGACATATATACACTACCAAAAGTAAAATAGATAGCTAGTGGGAAGCAACCGCATAGCACAGGGAGATCAGCTCTGTGCTTTGGGACCACCTAGAGGGGTGGGATTGGGAGGGTGGGAGGGAGGGAGATGCAAGAGGGAAGAGATATGGGAACATATGTATATGTATAACTGATTCACTTTGTTATAAAGCAGAAACTAACACACCATTGTAAAGCAATTGTACTCCAGTAAAGATGTTAAAAAAAAAAAGTAATTGTGTTTCCTCTGCTAAAAAAAAAAAGAAGAAAGAGGGACTTGCATATCAAACTAAGGAGTGAAGAATTCATTCTTGTAGTGGGTGTTATAACCAGTAGGGATGGATTCTTTTCATTCTCTTAAGAGTGTCTTTCACAGAGCAGAAGTTTTTAATTTTGATGAAGTTCAGTTCATCAATTTGTTCTTTTATGGATGTGTCATATCTAAGAAATCTTTGCCTTACTCAAGGCTGCAAAGATTATCTTCTATGTGGTCTTCTAGAATTTTTGTAGTTTTAGGTTTTACTTTCAAATCTATGAAACATTTTGAGTTAAATTTTGTACAAGGTGTAAGATAAGAGTCGAGGTTCACTTTTTTTGTATATGGATGCCCAATTAAAAAGACTATCCTTTCTCCATTAAATTACCTTTGCGTCTTTGTTAAAAATCAGTTGTACATATTTGTGCAGATCCATTTCTGTTCTGTTCTGTTGATTATCTGGAAACCAGTATACTACTCTCTTGATTATTACAGTTTTATAGTAAGTCAGATAGTGTTGGCCTTTCAGATTTGTTCTTTTTCACAGTTGTTTTGACTATCATAGGTCCTTTGCACTTCCATATACATTTGAGAATCAGCTTGTCAATTTCTACAAAAAAAGGTGCTGGGATTTTGATAGGCATTGTATTGACTTTCTTGATCAATTTGTGTAGAATTCATTTAATGATATTGAGTCCTCTGACAAATGAAAAAATATATGTCTCAATTGATATAACTTCTTTAATTTTTTCTTAGTAATATTTTATAATTTTTAGTGTATAGGTTTTGCACATATTTTGTCAGATTTATCCCTGTGTATTGCTGTTTTTGATACTGTTGTAAATGGTATTATTCTTTTACTTTCAATTTCTGAATTATCATTGCTAGTATATAGAAATACTTTTTGTGCATGTGTGTGTGTGTATGTGTATTTTACCCTACCATCTTTCAAAGCTCACTTATTCTAGTAGGTTTTATATAGAGTCCATCAGATTTTCTACATTGACAATCTTTTCATCTGTAAATGAAGACGGTTTTACTTCTTCCTTTCCACTTTGGATGCCTTTCATTTCATTTTCTTGCTTTATTGCACTGGCTAGAACCTTGAGTACATTGTTGAACAGAAGTGGTTGGAGTGGACATCCTTGTGTTGTTGCTGATTTTAGGGAGAAAGCATCTGTTTTTCAAAATTAAATATGATACTAGCTGTAGTTTTTTCATAGATGTTCTTAGTAGGTTGAGGATGTTCATTTCTATTCCCAGTTTTCTGAGAGTTTTTATCAGAATGAGTGTTGGATTATTTTTCCAAATGCTTTTTCTGCATTTATTGAGATGATCAGATGTTTTTTCCATTTTTAGTTTTTTAATAGGGTGATTTACATAGATTACTTTTCAATGTTAAACCTGCCTTTTTGTGATAGTCTTCTTGGTCCTAATGTATTATCTTTTTTATATATTGTTGAATTTGATTATCTAAAGTTTATTTAAAATCTTAACATCTGTGTACCTAAAACCTTTTTTTTTTTTTTAAATTTTTTTGGCCGTGCCGCGGAATGTGGGCTCTTAGTTCCCCAACCGGGGATCGAACCTGGGCCCCCTGCCTTGGGAGCGCAGAGTCTTACCCACTGGACCACCAGGGAAGTCCCATGAAGCCTTTAAAAAAAAAAAATTTCTAATGTCTTTGTTTTTGGTATCAAGTAATGCTGGCCTCAGAATTACTTGGAAAATATTTTGTCCTCTTCAGTTTTCTGGAAGATGTTTGTGTAGACTTGGTATTATTTCTTCCTTAAATGTTTGGTAGAATTTACCAGTGAAGCCAACTGGATCTAGAGCTTTCTTTGTAGGAAGATTTTAAACTGTAAATTCAATTTCTTTAATAAAGAGTTAGTACTCTTTTGTTTATGCGAGACAGAGCCTTCACAGATCTTATATATGTGGAGTTCTTTCTCTGTACAGCTTTCTCTCCTATTGTTTGTCCTGCCAACTCTAGTTTACTTGGTTTCCACTGAGTCTCAGCTTCATCTCCTTAGCTCAAAGGATTTGCTGATCTCTGCCTGCATTTTCCCTCCTTGTTCTGTGGCCAGAAATGTTGCTCAAGTCAGTAAGCTGGGACAATCACAGGGTTCACTTCATTTGTTTTGTGTCTGTAATTATCAGTGTCTGATGTGTGTTTGCCTGGCAAACCATTGTTTCATTTGTTTGGTTTTTTTGGTGTGTCAGGTGGGAAAGTGGACCATTTTACTTTATCTTGAGCGTAAGCAGAAGTCCTATTCAATTTGCCCTACTTTTGAAATCTTAAACACAAATATCTTACTCCCACTATAACTGTTCTTTGACCTCATTGAGACCTCTATTCTTTGAACCCTTCATTTTCTTCCATTTCCTTAACTCCTTCCCAGCTTGTTTTTACTACCTTCTTACATAGGCTGTAACAGTTTCCCCTTGGTTCATCTGTTCTCTTGTAAGTAATCTTAATGTGATTATGCCCCTGCTTTTCTAGCACATGCCTGGTAACACCTTATCCTGAGTTTGATTTTGCAGTTCTTGTACCCAGCTGTTCAATAACCATAGATAAAAACCTCCTGGATAAGTGCCACCACAGTTTCAAGGTTACCTCATAACTAATAAGTAATTGGGCTGGGATTTGAACCCAGGCAGTCTAGTTTGAACCCAGTGTCTGTCTTCTTTAGTACCCAGCAAAGACACTTGCATGAAAGAAAAATAATAGACCTGTTTTACTTATGCACACAGAAACTAAAATCCTAAATAAAATATTAATAAATTGAATCCATCAATGAATATAAGTTCATGTGTGTGTGTGTGCGTAGATATATAATATACATACAATCATCTTCATACTGTGTTCATCCCACCAATGGAAGGGTAGTTAGCATTAGAAAATTATTCAGTACATAAGAGAAGACCTAGATTAATGTAGCAACATATCAAATTTGTGGATTAGAGCACTCAGTATAGTAAACATGTCAATTTCCCCACAAATTAATGGGTAGATTCAATGCAATCCCAAACCTAGATTTGACAACATGGTTCTAAAATCTATGTTGATGAGCTAGGAGTAGCCAAAAGAGTTTTAAAGAGCATCAAGGTGGGAAATTTTATTTTTCCAGCTATTAAGACTGATTATAAATATCCAATTATTAAATCAATATTGTATTGGCAGATAGATAAATACATAGATCAGTTAGCACAGAGACAAACACATACATCTCCAGACATTTGTTATCTGAAAGAACAGGCAACACAAATCAGTGGGAAAGGATAGGCTGTTCAACAAATGGTGCTACGATAATTGGGTATCCAAATGGGAAAGAAAAAATAATGAAGATATCTTTCTCACACCATATAGAAAAATTATCTCCAGATTGATTGAAGGAATAAATTCTCTTTAAACTTTCAGAAAAAAATTTAAGAGGGTGTCTTTTTGATCTCAGGATCATAGAAGATTTCTTAAAGAGACAAACATTTTTGACTGAAAGGAAAATATGTATGAATAGACAACATTAGAAATAAAAACTTGGATATCACAAGAAACATCATCAATATAATGACTAGCCCAGCCACAAGAAAGGAGAATATATTTATAATAAATATAATGAAGAGTCAATTACCATTCACAATTTAAAAAGTTTTCACAAATAAGAATACATTCACACTAATAGAAAAATGGTAAAGAATATGATAGGTCATTCACAAAAAATAAAACCTGAAGAGCTACTAAAAATATGAAAATGTCAATCTCATCAGTAATCCAGAAAATGCAAATTAAACAATGAGATAAGTGCTTGTTCAATGAAGGAAATTGTAGATTTAAGTTATGGTAAAATTTCCTCCAGATTAAAGTCAGTCTATGAAGATTGTTTTCTCTCATTAATACACAATTGACTTCTTAACCTATTTTATTTACTGAGACATCATATTTAGTGTTTTTTCTTATTTAAAACCCTATCAGGAAAAAAAAAGAAGTAGTTTGTATTGGAATTATTATATCCCTGGCCTTATCTCCAACCTCCTTTTGAGACTGTGATAGAAGAGTAATAAGCAGAAACTAGATCCTAATTTTAGTGCTGTGTGTCAGGTAACTCTCTTAAAAGTTCTGAGGGTAACAATAAAAAAAAAAGGGATAATTCCTTTTAAACTCAAAGTTAAAAATGATTTAAATTATTAATACTTTATAATTACTTATTCCTTTATCAGAATCACATATATGTCATATTTCTCCACCAAATTATGTATGCTTTCAAGGAAGAAACTGTTATCTGAAGTTAACAGTGTAGAATGTATACATTTTGTGTGTGTAATTTTATATTTTTTAATTTATTTGTATATATAGTTAATATATATGTGCATATATATGTATATTTGCTAATGTGTAACATGCAGAAAATAGAGAAAACAAATATAAAGCTAAGAGAATTATTACAAAGCTCAAAACTCATATAATCATAACCCAGGTCAAAAAATAGACCATTGCTAGCACCCCAGAAGCCCTCTTGTGATCATACCCATGTCCTCCACCCGAAAGATAATCAAAGATAACTAATATCTTTAATTTTACACTGTAAAAATTGTTTTGCCTGTGTTTGAAATTTATATAAATGGAATCATAAACCATGCGTCCTTCTGTGTTTGGCTTCTTTTATTTAATATTATGTTTTTGAGATTTATTCATACTCTTGCATGTAGATGTAGTATGTTCATTTTCATTGCTATAGAATATTCTAGTTTATAAATTTATCACTTTTATCTATTCTTCTTTTGATAGATACTTGCAGTTGTTTCCGGTTTGGGGGCCATTGAGAATAATGCTGTTACCAACATTTTTTGTCATGGCCCTTGGAGCTCAAGTGCACACATTTTGTTTGGGTATATTCCTAGGAATTATATGTGTGTTTAAAATTCTACAAATTTACACTCCCACCAGCAGTGTATGGGAGTTTTCTTTATTCCACATTGTCACCAGCATTTGTCTTTTAGTCTTAGCTCTTTATTTTATTGTAATTTTAATTTGTATTTTCCTGATGTCTAATGAGGTTGACAACTTTTCTATGTTTGTTGGGCACCTGGTGGGTAACCTTTTTGTGAAATACTAATTAAGTCTTTTTACCACTTTGTTTATAGGATTGCCTGCCTTTTAACTGATAGAATTTCTTTGTATATTCTAGAAATAAGCCCTTTGTCAGTTATAGGTGTTGGAAATACCTTCTCCATGTTTGTGGCTTGCATTTTTTTTTTTTAATTTTATTTATTTATTTATTTTTGGCTGCGTTGGGTCTTCGTTTCTGTGCGAGGGCTTTCTCCAGTTGCGGCAAGTGGGGGCCACTCTTCATTGCGGTGCGCGGGCCTCTCACTATCGCGGCCTCTCTTGTTGCGGAGCACAGGCTCCAGACGCGCAGGCTCAGTAGCGGTGGCTCACGGGCCCAGTTGCTCCGCAGCATGTGGGATCCTCCCAGACCAGGGCTCGAACCCGTGTCCCCTGCATTGGCAGGCAGATTCTCAACCACTGTGCCACCAAGGAAGCCCCATGGCTTGCATTTTTACTCTCTTAACAGTCTCTTTTTGATGAACAGAAGTTCTTAATTTTAATGTAGTCCAGTTTGTCATTTTTTCTTTTATGATTAGTGCTATTTGTGTTTTGATTAAAAAAATCTTTCCCTATCCTAAGGCTATACAGATATTCTTTTTGTTCTCTTTTAGAATTTATTGTTTTGGCATTCACAGTCAGATCTTCATTTCACATAAAATTGATTTTTATGGGTGACGTTTTGTTCTTTTCCATGAGCGTATCCAGCTGACCTAGAACCGCTTACAAAAAGATTGTCCTTCTCCCCTCACTGCTCTGGAGTGCCCCTTTGATCACAATTCAAGTGCTCATATATACATGGGTATACTTCTGGATCCTGGATCCTCCTCCATTGGTCAATTTTGTTTATCCTTATATGACTATCACACAGTCTAAATGCCTATAGTTTTATAATAAATCTTGATATCTGGTAGAACAAGTCCCCCCGCCCCGATTTTTCTTTCGCAAAATATTAGCTATTCTTTTTTTTTTTTTAAATTAATTAATTTATATATTTATTTTTGGCTGTGTTGGGTCTTCGTTTCTGTGCGAGGGCTTTCTCCAGTTGCGGCAAGTGGGGGCCACTCCTCATCGCGGTGCGCGGGCCTCTCACCATCGCGGCCTCTCTTGCTGCGGAGCACGGGCTCCAGACGCACAGGCTCAGTAGTTGTGGCTCACGGGCCCAGTTGCTCTGCGGCATGTGGGATCTTCCCAGACCAGGGCTCGAAACCGTGTCCCCTGCATTGGCAGGCAGACTCTCAACCACTCCGCCACCAGGGAAGCCCTATTAGCTATTCTTGTTGCATTTCCACCTATATTTTATTTTATTTTTTATTTTAGTTTTATGGGTAGGGCATCTCATTGTTATTATTATTATTTATTTATTTATGTATTTATTTATTTATGGCCTTGTTGGATCTTCGTTTCTGTGCGAGGGCTTTCTCTAGTTGTGGCAAGCAGGGGCCACTCTTCATCGCGGTGCGCGGGCCTCTCATTATCACGGCCTCTATTGCGGAGCACAGGCTCCAGATGTGCAGGCTCAGTAGCTGTGGCTCACGGGCCTAGTTGCTCCGCGGCATGTGGGATCTTCCCAGACCAGGGCTCGAACCCGTGTCCCCTGCATTGGCAGGCAGATTCTCAACCACTGCGCCACCAGGGAAGCTCTGTTATTTTTTAAAATAGATCTTCATTGGAGTATAATTGCTTCACAACACTGTGTTAGTTTCTGTTGCACACCAAAGTGAATCAGCCATATGTATACATATGTCCCTATATTTCATTGTTATTTTAATTTGCTTTCCCCCAATGCACAATGCTTATCGTTTTCCAATGATTTCCCAATGTTGATCAACTTACACATGCTTATTTCTCATCTGTATATATTATTCTGTAAGGTGTCTACTCATATTGCCATATTTGTTTTAATTTGGTATGTTTTTCTTATTGTGGATTTTTTCTAGTTCTTTGAGTATTTTGCATGCAAATCTTTCTTCAGTTATGTGTTTTGAAAATATATTCTCGTAGTCAGGGGCTTGTCTTTCCATTCTTTGAACATTGTCCTTCATAGAGTAAATAGTTTAAATTTAATAAAGTCCACATTATCAATATTTTTTCTTTCACGGATTGTGCTTTTTGTGTTGTATATGAAAACTAATTATCAAAACTAGAACTCATGTGGATTTTCTCCCAAGTTTTCCACTATAATTTTTATAGTTTTGTTCTCTGTATTTAAGACAATGAATGATTTTGAATGAATTTATGTCTAAGTTGCAAAGTTTGTGTCTTTATTTTCTTGTGGTCATCGATTTGTACCCTCATCATTTGTTGACAATGACTAAAGACTAAAAGTCTGTGCTTTCTGTATTAATGTGCCTTTATTCCTTTGACCAAGGTCAAGTTGTCTGAATTTGCATAGGTGTACTAGTGTACTCTGTCTGTTCTGTTTATCTTTGTGTCTGTTTGTTTCAAATACCATGCTCTCTTGATTATTTTAGCTTTCTAGTAAATCTTGAAATTGGGAAGTGTGAGTTCATCAACTTCTTCTTCATCAGTGTTGTCTAGACTACTCAATGCAATGTTTGAAACAAGTTTGTCCATATCTACAAAATGGCTTTTATTGGAATTGTACTGGATCTTTAAATTAATTTAAGAAGAATTGACATCTTAATAATATTGTGGCTTTTGATGATGGACAAGGAATATATCTCAATTGATCTATTTTTCTTTCATTGCTTTTAAGAATGTTTCATATCTTTTTTCTTTTTAAAAGATTTATTCAATTTATTAAAAAAAAGAAAAAAAGAACCAGTTCATCCATTTTTCCCTGCCTCTCCCTGCCCTCATTCTCCACTTCTTGAAACCACCAATCTGTTCCCTGTATCAGTGACCTTGGTTTCTCTCTTTTTGTATGATATTTGTCTTTCTCTGTTACTTATTTCACTTAGCATCATGTTCTCGAGGTCCACCCATATTGTCACAAATGGCAAGATTTCATTCTTTGTTTATGGCTGAGTAATATTCCATTGTATATATACCACAATTTCTTTATCTACTCATCCAAAATGGATGTTTAGGTTGTTTCCATATCTTGGCTATTATAAATAATGCTGCAATGAACATGGGGGTGCATATCTTTTCAAATTAGTGTTTTAATTTTCTTTAGATAAATACTCAGAAGGGGAATTGGTGGGTCATGTGAATTCTGTTTTTAGTTTTTTGAGGAACCAAAACCTACAAACTGTTTTTCATAGTAGTTGCACCAGTACCCATCTCCACATCCTCACCAACAGTACCCATCTCCACATCCTCACCAACACTTGTTATTTCTTGTCTTTTTGATAATAGCCATTCTAACGGGAATGAGGTGATATCTTGTTGTGGTTCTGATTTGCGTTTTCCTGATGATTAATGATGTTGAGTATCTTTTCATGTGTCTATTGGCCATCTGTATGTCTTCTTTGGAAAAATGTCTATTCAGGTCTTCTGCCCATTTTTTAATCAAGTTGTTTGTTTTTTCGCTATTGAGTTGTGTGAGTTCTTTATTTTAGATCTGTTCCCCTTTTCAGATATATGATTTGCAATTATTTTCTCCCATTCAGTAGGTTGCCTTTTCATTTTATTGATACTTTTCTTTGCTGTGCAGGGGCTTTTTCCTCTTTAAGAAGTTTCGAGGTACAGCATTTTCACTATCATCGAGGTCAAAATACTTTTAAGTTTGTTTTGTAATTCATCCTGAGACCAATAGGTTATTGAAAAGTAATTTCTTACATTATGGAGATTTTTCCTGTAGTTTTTGGTTCTTCATTCTAGCCTAACTGTGCTATTATCAGGTAATAGGCCCTCTTTGGCTTTGCAGGGGAGCAAAAATAATTTTCCTCTACCGTTCTAGGTTGTTGCCTGTGACCTCCTATAGTAAAAGACAGACTAATAGGAGAAAAACAAGTTTAATAACATATTTACCTTCTGTATACATTAGAGACCCAGGAAAACTGAGAAAAACTCCTTCAAATATCCCAAGCTACAATCTTAAATAACATCTTCAGATAAAGACAAAAGAAGAGATGAGAAATTACCAGGAAAAGCACAGTAAACAGGAGTAAAGTTTTTAAGCAGATTTAAGTCATTACCTTCTCTATTCATAAAGAGTTTCTAGAGATTTAGAGTCATCTTTCTCTTTCTGGTATAGAGAGGGAGACATGCTTACAAATGGAGTTTTCCCTTATAAATGTAAATGTCTTTTACAAAATGGTAACTTGTACTCAGTTTTCAGAGCTTTTTCTGTTCTGCTGTTTCTTAAAAATTACCAGCCTAAAATAATCCTTATGGCAAAGAGGCATATTTTAGAGTGGTATATTCTCCTCTTCAGCTTCAGTCTTTTGAAAGTTGTTGAGACTTACTCTTATTTATTTATTTTAATTTTTAGTTTTTCTTCTTTTTTTATTGAAGTATAGTTGCTGTGCAGTGTTATATAAGTTACAGGTGTACAATTTTTAGTGCTTCACAATTTTTAAAGGTTATACTCTATTTATAGTTATTATAAAGTATTGGCTGTATTTTCCATGTTGTACAATATACCCTTGTAGCTTATACCTACTAATTGTACCTCTTACTCCCCTACCCCAATATTGCCCTCCCCTCTTCACTCTCCCCACTGGTAACCACTAGTTTGTTCTCTATATCTGTGAGTCTGCTTCTTTTAGGTTATATTCACTAGTTTGTTGTATTTTTTTAGATTCCACATATAAGTGATATCATGCAATATTTGTCTTTCGGTGTCTGATTTATTTCACTTAGCATAATGCCCTCCAAGTCCATCCATGTTGCTGCAAATGGCGAAATTTCCTTCTTTTTATGGCTGAGTTGTATTCTTTCTCCTTTATCCATTCATCTGTTGATGGACTACTTAGGTTGCTTCCATATTTTGGCAATTGTTAATAATGTATGCTATATGTACACCTGAAACTAACACAACATTGTAAATCAATTATACCCCAATAAAAATTTTTCAAAAATAATGCATGCTATGAACGTAGGAATGCATGTATCTTTTCGAATTAGTGTTTTTGTTTTTATAGGATATATACCCAGAAGTGGAATTGCTGGGTCATATAATAGTTCAATTTTTAGTTTTTTGGGAAACGTTCATACTGTTTTTAACAGTGACTGCACCAATTTACATTCCCACCAACAGTGTACAAGTGTTCCTTTTTCTCCATATCCTGGCCAACATTTGTTATTTGTGTTCTTTTTGATGATAACCATTCTGACAGGTGTGAGGTGATATCTCAATGTGGTTTTGATTTGCATTTCCCTGATAATTAGTGATGTTGAGCATCTTTTCATGTGCCTATTGGCCATCTACATTTCCTCTTTGGAAAAATGTCTATTCACTACTTATACCCACTTTTTAATCAGGTTATTTGTATTTTTGATGTTGAGTTGTATGAGCTATTTATATATGTTGGATATTATTCCCTTATCAGGTATATCATTTGAAAATATTTCATTAAATAGGTTGTCTTTTCATTTTGTTGATGGTTTCCTTTGCTATGCAAAGCTTTTAAGTTTGGTTAGCTCCTATTTGTTTATTTTTGGTTTTATTTCCTTTGCCTGAGAAGAAGGATCCAAAAAAATATTGCTGTAATTTATGTCAAAGAATGTTTTGCCTTTGTTTTCCTCTAGGAGTTTTATGGCTTTCACTCTTACATTTAGGTCTTTAAACCATTTTGAGTTTATTTTTGTATATGGTGTTAGAGATGTTCTAATTTCCTTCTTTTACATGTAGCTGTCCAGTTTTCCCATTATCACTTATTGAAGAAACTGTCTTTTATCCATTGCATAGTCTTGTCTCCTTTGTCATAGATTAATTGACCATAAATGTATGAGTTTATTTCTGGGCTCTCTATCCTGTTCCATTGATCTATGCTTTTGTGCCAGTACAATACTGTTTTGGTTACTGTAACTTTGTAGTATAGTCTGAAGTCAGGGAGCGTGATTCCTCCACCTCTGTTCTTCTTTCTCAAGATTGTTTTGGCTATTTGTGTTTCCATACAAATTTTAAGATTATTTGTTCTAGGTCTATGAAAAGTGCCATTGGTATTTTGATAGGGATTGCATTGAATCTGTAGATTGCCTTGAGTAGTATGGACATTTTAACAATATTGATTATTCCGATCCAAGAACACAGTATATCTTTCCATATGTTTGTGTCTTCAATTTCTTTCATCAGTGTCTTATAGTTTTTAGAAGACAGTTTTTTTGCCCCCTTAGGTAGGTTTATTCCTGGGTATTTTATTCTTTTTGGTACAGTGATAAATGGGATTGTTTGCTTAATTTCTTTTTCTGATACTTTGTTTTTAATATATAGAAATGCAACAGATTTCTGTATATTAATTTGGTATCCTGCAACTTTACCAAATTCATTGATTAGCTCTAGTAGTTTTCTGGTGGCATCTTTAGGATTCTCTATGTATAGTATCATGTCATCTGCAAACAGTGACAGTTTTACTTCTTCTTTTCCAATTTGTATTCCTTTTATTTCTTTTTCTTCTCTGATTGCCATGGCTAGGACCTCCAAAACTATGTTGAATAAAAGTGAAAGTGGGCATCCTTGTCTTGTTCCTGATCTTAGAGGAAATACTTCCAGGATGAAGTTAGCTGTGGGTTTGTCATATATGACCTTTATTGTGTTGAGGTATGTTCCCTCTGTGGCTGGTTTCTGGAGAGTTTTTATCATAAATCGTTGTTGAATTTTGTCGAAAGATTTTTCTGCATCTATTGAGATGATCGTATGGCTTTTATTCTTCAGTTTGTTAATGTGGTGTATCACATTGATTGATTTGTGAATGTTGAAAAATCCTTGCATCTCTGAGATAAATCCTACTTGAATATTCAAAAACTTAAAAGAGACTTACCCTTTTGTCAGCAAATTATCAGTTTTAAATGTTCCATGTGATCTTGAAAGAATGAGTTTTGTATATTTGTTGGGTGCTATGTTCTATTGTATGTTGCTTTTCTTGCTTCAAATAAAAGTATTACCTTGTACTTGCTGAGAGTTCTGAGCTTTTCTGGACCTTCTTTTCCATTGTCTCTTGCCCATTCCTGCTTAATTTGGATACTTTGTCCTGCAGTTTCTCCTCTGTGTGGAGGTTTGTCCTGGAAGAGAATTCCAGCAGATTTTAACTTCTAAACGGGAATGGTCTAGCCTTATCTTTCCAACTCTTTTCAATTCTAGTAGTAGGAATAAAAAAATAAACGTGGAGAATATTTTTTTGACTTCTAGTAACCTGAAGAGCAAACCAGGAGAGACTGAGAATTAAAATTTATAGGATCAGAAAAATTAGTTCTTTGTAGCTGTTCTTTTTCCCATTGGTAGTAGTTATTTGGCTTAGGTGTATAGAATGGCCTAGTTTTAAATTCTAAAATGGTGTGTTGAGATTGATGATTCATTTTATTTTGAACAACAGTGGCGACTAGCAGTTTTGCATTGGATGTATCAAATAATATCTACTTTATTTCTACTTTTTAAAAGTTGAACATTACCGAATTAACTACAAATTGGTTCTTCTCTTTGTTTCAGATCAAAAGCTAAATGAAGTTCTTAGACGGTATCAAATGGAAAATTTTTTCAAATATTCATCGGTACAGGTATGTAAATTAAATTGAGGCCTAACAAATTACGTACAAATTTGGTTGTAAACATCTCTACCTGAATACAAATGTAGAATAAATGCTACCTAGGATTATTCCATGTGAAGTGGCCCGTAGCACTTTAAAAGTTTGCTTACAACTTTGATTCTTGTAAGGAGGAAAACTTGTTTTTATTTAATGACTGTAAATTCTTTGACCATAGAAATTGTGCTTTTCCTCCCAGAGTTGGAGATTACATATTATGTATAGTGTTAAAATGTCCGAGTTCTAAAGTGAGAATTCATTAGACTTTTGAAACATTCTAAACAGGTTTCTCAAGATACATCCAACTGTAAACTTTAACTCTGAATTCTTGTAAATTATGACAGAGCATAAACTAACTCAAAACAGTAAATAATATATGGTATTGTTTTAATATTTTTTTCTTGGTGTATTTTTTTATTTAAATATTGTGTTAAAAACATTTTTTTTTGACCAATAAAGGTATACTTACTGGTGGACTCTGAGTTATAGGATATTAAAAGAAAAATATCTCCTAGATGAGTGGTAGTTCTCCACTGAATCAATAAAGAAGTGGTTTGCTTTTGACATAAATAAATCTTGTAATTAAAACTGAAATTGCTTTTAAGAAATTAAAAGGAAGTTGTTTTTAAGATACTAGGTGATAGAAAATCTTTCATAATCCAATAGCCTCTAAATTTTGCTTAGATTCTTAGGTTCTTTTGCTTCTGCTTAATGTCATATAGAATATGCCTGAAGAGGGAGGATTCAAACAAAAGATTGATTTTAAAGCCTGAGAAGACCTCTGGGCATGGAATTGCATCATATCTCCTGGAATCTGTGGCTGACTTGATTATGAAAGATGGTTTTACCAGATAAAATAATGACTCTCGATAGCCCTTTAAGTGTCCCTGCATTGTGTACTGTGATTATAATTAATTAAAGCCTGATGGTAACATACCAAGTAGGGAAAAGTTTTCCCCTATTTAGTAGTGTACTCTTCAGTGAAATTATATAGCTCCTTTACTTATTTGAAGGTACACATTCTTCTCTTACATGTACTATTCTTGTAGTCATAAGTCAAATCTGGATTTCTATTTCTTATTTTTAGTGTTAGTATATTGTTACTGCCTGATTCCTTTGCAGTCTACCATTTCTTCAGACCATGTTGCTGTCTCAAGACTCTAGTCCTCATGGGTCTTGCCTTTCACTGGGTAGTTTGCACTAGTGAGTGGGAGGTGATATGAGAGCATGAAAGAGAGTTTAATCTTCTTTCTAGCAGAAACATCCATATCCTTGGTCATATGTAGTGCATCCTTGGGGATTTTTCACCCCAGAAGCATTATTCTGGTTTCTGATAAAATGCTCAGGAGGAATTTCTTTCTTTGTTGTTGTTTTGTTTTGTTTTTGTTTTCTGTTTATTTTGTAGTAAAGGAAGACATAGAAGTAGGGGTTAAACTGTGCATTATCAGAGAGTAAATGGGACCCAGGAACACTGACTCAGATCTCTTGTCACTGTAACTTTAGTCGTTGCTACTAGCAACAGAAATTCTTCATAAATTTGTTTGCTCTTTTTGTTCAGCTGCGTTTCCCAAGTTCCTAGAACAATTCTTGTTAGAAACTCAATAAATATTTGTAGGATTAATTAAACAGCTATATCTTTCCTCTTCTTCCTTCCTACCTATGTATCTTTCAACATTATTTGAGCTCTGTGTGCCAAATACAGTGAAAATGGAGATGTAAAAAGTCATGATCAGCTTGGGAAATACAAATAGTTCATGCCTTTTAGTTCTCTTTTTCAAAATAAAGTCCCAATGAACTGTCCCTTCTTTCTCACACTAGGTACCATAAAATTGCCAGCTCTTGTGTTAAGTGGACATATCTTATGAAACCTTTTTCCAGTATCAAAAAAACAAACCTGCAAGAGTTTGATATTTATTCCTTACATTTTAAGTTGGTACTTCAAACATAATTTTCTATAGAAACTGTATTATAAATGATAGTTAAAATTCTTTAGTACTATTACTACATAATGATCATTTAGACTTCTTTTGGATCAAAGTAAGTTCTGTAGATTGCCTTAAGATTTTTTTGTATAGCATTATTTCTTAGGAAAATACAGGATACCTTTATAATAACTAATGATACATAAATTCTGTGGATTTAAACAGAAAGTTGGAGTCTTCCAATGTGTTGAATAGCTCATATATTTAATATATTTGGTTCATAATTCATTCATCTTTAAAAAAAACCTTTTCCCTTCTTATAATTATATGTAACTTTTTAAAGATACTTCATTTTATTTATTTTAATTTTTATTTTATATTGGAGTATAGTCAGTTTACAACATTGTGTTAGTTTCAGATGTACAGCAAAGTGATTCATATATATACATATATATATACACACATATATCCATTCTTTTGTGTGTGTATATATATATCTATATATATATATATATATACACACACACACACACACACATATCCATTCTTTTTCAGATTCTCTTCCCATATAGGTCATTACAGAATATTGAGTAGAGTTCCCTGTGCTATACAGTAGGTCCTTGTTGATTATCTATTTTATATGTAGTAGTGTGTATCTGTTAATCCCAACCTCCTAATTTATCTCCCCCCGCCCCAACCTTTCCCCTTCTGTAACCATAAGTTTGTTTTCTATGTCTGTGAGTCTGTTTCTGTTTTGTAAGTAAGTTCATTTGTATCATCTTTTTAAATTCCACATATAAGTGACATCATATGGTATTTGTCTTTCTCTGTCTGACTTACTTCACTTAGTATGATAATCTCTAGGTCCATTCATGTTGCTGCAAATGGCATTATTTCATTCTTTTTTAATTTTTGAGGAACTAATGGCTTTATTCAAAAATTTAAGAATCAGCAGCCCTAGGAGGGGTTGTACAAAATGGAAGGTTTTTATAGGTAGAAGGAAGGGAGGGAGCGAGAAGGTATTAGTAAATGAAAAGAAAGGATTGTTTCAGTCCAGGTCTTCTACCAGGACCGGAACTGCAGGGGTCTTTCTCAGGAAATTTCAGTTGGACTGTTTTAAAGTCACATCTCTGGGAGGGGTTGAAAATGGCTTGGTTTGCTGTGATGGGGGGTGAGTGACCCCATTTGGGGCTTGTTATTTCTTTTTTAACACTTGGTATAATGGCATTATTTTGCATTTCCCTGTTGAATAGTGATGTTGAGAATATTTTCATATGCTTATTGGCCATTTGGATGTTCTCTTTTCTGATGTTCCTGTTTAAATATTTTGCCCATTTAAAAAATTGGGTTGTTTGCCTTTTTAAAAAAAATTTTTATTGGGGTATAGATGATTTACAATGTTGTGTTAGTTTCAGGTGTACAGCAAAGTGAATCAGTTATACATATACATATATCCACTCTTTTTTAGATTGTATTCCCATGTAGGTCATTACAGAGTATTGAATAGATTTTCCTGTGCTACATACTAGGTCCTTATTAGTTATCTGTTTTATATGTAGTAGTGTGTATATGTCAATCCCAATCTTCCAGTTTATCCCTGCCTCCCTTTTCCTCCCTGGTAACCATAAATTTGTTTTCTACATCTGTGACTCTATTTCTGTTTTGTAAATAAGTTCATTTGTGCCATATTTTAGATTCCGCATATAAGTGATATCATATATTTGTCTTTCTCTGTCTGACTTACATCACCCAGTATGAGAATCTCTAGGTCCATCCATGTTGCTGCAAATGGCATTATTTCGTTCTTTTATATGGCTGAGTAATATTCCATTGTATACGTGTACCATATCTTCTTTATCCATTCCTCTGTTGATGGACATTTAGGTTGGTTCCACATCCTGGCTATTGTAAACAGTGCTGCAGTGAACACTGGGGTACATGCATCTTTTCAAATTATGGTTTTCTCCAGATATATGCCAGGAGTGGGATTGCTGGATCATATGGTAGCTCTATTTTTAGTTTTCTAAGGAACCTCTATACTGTTCTCTATAGTGCTGTACCAATTTACATTCCCACCAACAGTGTAAGAGGGTTCCCTTTTCTTCACACCCTCTCCAGCATTTATTGTTTGTAGATTTTTTGATGATGGCCATTCTGACTGGTGTGAGGTGATGCCTCAGTGTAGCTTTAATTTGCATTTCTCGAATAATTAGTGATGTTGAGCATCTCTTCATGTGCTTTTTGGCCATCTGTATGTCTTCTTCGGAGAAATGTCTATTTAGATCATCTGCCCATGTTTTGATTGGGTTTATTTCATTCTTTTTTATGGCTAAGTAATATTCCATTGTATATATGTACTAAAGATACTTTAAATGACTAGTTTCTTGAATGGTCCCTTCAGGTTGTTGTGAAATTTAGTTGTCTTTCTTTGATTATGTTGTGTTTTCTATATAAATAAAAATTATTTCAAGTCACATTGCTTTCTAAGAGTGTAGTAGTAGGCACTGGATGACAAATGTTCAAAGATAAGAAAAATATTTTATTCAAGAAGGTGAGTGGGAAATATCCCTTTTTTTCCCATTTCTTTCGTCCTACTTTTTCCCCCCCTTAAATCCATACCTTTTCTCACATGCAAGCTAATTAAATCCTCTTTGTAACCTATGCCACACTGGTATGTGTGTACTGAAGGGTAGGATTAGTGTTTTTGTTCTCGTTGTACTTGCTGGAGGAACAGGGTGGAATATTAAAAATAAGTTTATTTTCTCTGAAAGCTCTCCTAAAAGTGTCTTGGGACTTCTTTTTCTACTTGTTACCCCTTGAACTCAAAACTAAAGTTAAAAAAAAATTGAGAGAGTCTGCTGGGAAAGAAAGGAAATAACATAAACTAGAAAGAAGAGGAAGGAAGAAATAAATATAAAAGTGTGGTGCTGGAGGTATGAGTTGGTTGTGGAGGGGAAAGACAGTCATTGTGCACATTTATTCACTGATTCAGCAAACATTAATGTGTTAATTCAGTAAATTTTGAGTGCATGACTGTGCTAGGTAAGCTCTGGGGACAGAGCTATGAATAAGATAGACAAAGGATCCTCCTTCAATGGAAAAATATGAATGAATGAATGAATGAAAACTGTGATAACCTATGAACAAAATAAACAGGGTGCTGAGATAGAGATTAAAATGCATATTGTGTGGTGGTGGCTGAGACCCGTTTTTGGTAGAAGGGTCAGAGAAGGCTTCTCTAAGGCAGTTAACATTCAAGTTGGCACCGAAAGTGAAGAACAAGTCAGAGAATGGACCAAAAAGAGGCTCTGAGGCAGGAAGAAATTTGACATGTCTTGTATAGTATATAAGAGCTGGTCCAATTGTAATCAAATAATAGTTATTGGAAATTTACATCGAAGGAATAGTAAGGCTACTCCTGTTGATCATGAGTTTAAAAATGTAACACTTGATAGATAAAATATAACAAACCACTTTTACTATTTAAGTCAAATTATTAGCTTTCTAGACCAGTGCTGTTCAGTAGAACTTCCTGTGATCATGGAAATATATAATTCTGTACTGTTCAATACAGTAGCCAGTATCACATGGGGCTTTTACGCACTTGAAATTAGGCTAGCACAACTGACAGGTCTTTTATCTAATTTTCACTTGAAAAATGAAATTTAAATTTGAGTAGACTAATGTGGCTTATGGCTATTGTGTTGGACAGTGCAGTTCTAAACTCTCCATGTGATGAATTACTCAGGTAAAACCTTGAAGAGTTGATTTTGCATCATCCAATCATGAAGATAGAAAATCAGTAGTTCAGTACTTTAAAGAGTCTGAGTGTGAGTCTATCAATTTCTTAGGTTGTACATCAACCTTTATTGATAAATGATGAAAATCAGTCTCCTCATGATATGAATGAAAGGTGTAGGGGTTTGCTGCAACCCTCTAAAATGTATGAGAACACCTTCACAAAATGCTAATCGACCTATACTTTATTTTCTTCCAAAGGATAGAGGAAAGGATGCCATTTACTTATTTGATAGCCAGTGATAATGATTAAAGTCAGGGGCACAAAATTAAACATTCAGAACTGTAATTACAGTACTTAGAGAGTATGTAGTCTTGTTAATTAGAGGAAGAAAAGTGTCCAGAAAATTTGTTTACCTGACTACAATCAAATATTATTGACATTCTTTCTGTGATATATCATCACTGTCATCTCAGGAAGTCATCTTGAGATCAAAATAGATAGAAATTAATTGTACAGTATCCATTTTTCAAGATTCATAAAATTCTATAAATGTTTCTTTTCTTTGTATAGTTTGTTTAAATTTTGTTTTAGAGAATATAAAAAGTCTTATAAATGCTTTATAGTCAATTTCAATCTTATTTTCCCAACCTGATTTTTTTCCACTAGGTCTCTAGTTACTAAGTAATGCAGTCTCTTATTCCAGAAGTTTTGCTAGCAAGTGGGAAGGGATTGCTGAATCTGTATTTTTATTTTCAAATGTTTTTCTTATGTTTTGATTTATTACATTTATTTTCAGAATTGTATAGCTTTTATAATTACTTTAGATTATTGGGTCATCTATTCTTACATTTGTATTTCCTTAGCAACTATCATTAGAAAATAGTTATGGAGCAGTGTCTTCACAGAATTCACTTTAACCAATATATATTGAGCACCATCTTTACGTAAGGCACTGTGCCAGGGGCTTTAGCGATATAAAGGTCTGTAAAATAAAATAACGATTTCAAAGGAACTTAGAGACTAATGAAAATATGGGATGAGAAATATTAAATAATTAGGTAAAACGCATCTTATTTGAATCTTAAGAACTTTAAAACCAAATATGGGTATTAAGAGAAAAAAGGAAATCATATATAGTTGGAGAGATCTGGGAAAGTTTCCTGAAGGATGTGAGGCATATTTGCTGGGCACTGATAAATAGGTAGGATTTCGAAAGAACTTCAATGGGGGCCAAAAGACGGGGTGGTGAAGAACATTGCAGATGGACCCATTGGCATGATGAGAAGCCAAAGGAGGTGAGAAAATGAGAGTTGTATTTAGCGACTAAAACATACTTCAGTTTGTGTAATTCTTTCACGTATGTGAAGAAGTAATTGAAAATAACATTAGGAAGGGTAGGTTGTTTCCACATTGTAGAGGACATTGAATGGTTAAGTTTAATAGTTTGGATTTAATTTAATGAGCACTAGAAGATTACTAAATAGTTTTCAGAAGAATGGTTTTCTGAATAATCTGGAAGAAATTCATTTATTTGTTTATCACTAATTTATTGTGCAGCTATTGTAAATAAGTCATTGTGTTAGACTCTTGATAAAATAATAGTACAGGCATGGTGCTATCTATAAGGTAGATTAAAGTGGAGAGAAGAAACATGTGATAAGAATAACAACTAGGAAACATAATTGATGGGTGGGAGGATAATAAGGGCTTGAATTATTATTTTGTAAAATGTCAGCCATCTTCAACTATCAGTCATAACACTGGTAGTTGATTTTGATTTTATAAAAATTTCTAAGAAATTTGAGAAATAACCTTTGAACTGTGAGGGTCCTCTTAGCTGCAGACTTTTTCCAAAAAATATAGTACCTGTATTTTCATTTTGCAAATCTTTAAATTAGGTAAGTATGGGCAAAGGTTTGTGTTAGATTAGATATTACAATATGTGGAATCAAAAGAACTAAGGTTTGAGTCCTGATTCTATCCAGATTGTTTCAGCTTCCTACCCTTGAGTGAGTCATTTATCAGTTCCTTTGTTTTTGAGGCAGAGATAGCAGTTATGTGGATTTTCGGCTGCTGATCAGCACCTCTACCCGCCAAATTGTTCAAGGGCTGACTGTATTTAGTTATCCCAAGAAGCTTTTAAACTACTGAACAACTGAAAGTTAAAATATCACTTGTCTCTCAATTAATTCTTTAAAAATTACAATAAATTTTTCAGTGGTCTTGGATTGAATAAATCACTCCTTGAAGTTACATAGACTGTTGGATGCATTTATTCCTTAACTCATCAAGCTCTCTCTGGAAGGCTACCTTTCTTTTAGTATAATCCATTTCATAGTTCTTCTGGATCCATGTTAACAGAAGTGTTTTCAGTACTATACATGCACTAATAATTTTACTAAATATGCTCATATATGAAATCATTTTGTTGTATCATTTGGCAGGTTTTAAAATTAAATATAAGTGATACACTATATGTCTCCTTCGGCAAAACTTGCTTTTTTCGTTCAACATTATTTTAAAATATTTGATGCATATATACCAGTTCATGCACTGTAACTGCTGTCTACTGCATTCCGTCATATAACTGTACCACAGTTTATTTATCCATTCCCCTGTTGAAGGACATTTAAGTTTTGTGCAATTTTTTCATCTTGCTGTAATGCTTAAACACATTTTTGAACATGTCTCTGTATACACATGTGAGAGTTTTTTTAGGTTGAATACTTAAAATTGGAGCTTTCTCATCTTCAGGTTTACTAGAAATTGCAAGAGGACTCTTCAAGGTGATTGTACTAGTTTTCATTCCATTTCATGGTGTATGAGAGTGCTCATTTTGAAACATCCAACAGGTGGCATTGTCACTCATTTTGTTTTTGTTAGTGTGATTGGTGTGAAGTGATAGTCTAATCATTACAGCTGGAAATGTAGTCTAAGTTGATCAGTTTGGATTTAATTTAATAAGTGACAGTATAATCACTACAACTGGAAAACAAATTGTCATATAATTGTTAGTTTTAAGGTTCGAATTCACACTTGGTATACTTTGGTATCCTGTGAATCTAAACTCCATAGTCTCTGCAAGATATTGATGGTTTGAAGCCTTTTTTTTTTTTTTTCCTCCTAAGAGACCCTCTCAAGCCATCTTCTAATTCAGGGCTTAGCAAACTATATCCCACTGACTAAATCTCACCTGCCATCTGTTTTAGTAAACAGAAATTTATTGGAACACAGCCACACTCATTTGTTTACATATTGTCTACGGCCTCTTTTGTGCTACAAGGGCAGGGTTGAATAGCTGTGACAAACACCCTGTTATTCACAAAACCTAATTAGTTTACTGTCTGGCCCTTTACAGAAAACTTTGCTAACTCTTATTCTAATTCAACTATATTATAAAAAGTAATTATATTAAATGTGAATGAACTAAATACTCCAACTATGTAAAACATAAGCACACACACAAATCCAACTATGTCAACAACAGAAAGATTTAAATGAAAAGGATAGAAAAAGTTATACCATGAAAATATTAACTAATAGAAAGCAGACATAGCTCTAGTAACATCAGACAGAGTAGGCATTAGGTAAGAAATGTTGCTTGAGATAAAGAGGAGGGACATCTGCTGAAGGAGTTAAATCACCAGTAAGTTATAACAATTCTAAATCCATATATACTGGGACTTCCCTGGTGGTCCAGTGGGTAAGACTCCATGCTCCCAATGCAGGGGGCCCGGGTTCAATACCTGGTTGGGGAACTAGATCCCCCATGCATGCTGTAACTAAAGAAAGAGTTCACATGCCGCAACTAAGCATCCACATGCCACAACTAAGTGTCCGCATGCCACAACTAAGACATCCACATGCCGCAACTAAGAGTCTGCATGCCGCAACTAAGAGTTGGCATGCCGCAACGAGGATCCCATGTGCTGCAACTAAGACCTGGTGCAGCCTAAATAAATACATACATACATACATATTTAAAAAAAATAAATCCATATATACCCAATTGCATAGCTTCAAAATATGTAAAAGTAAAAATTTTTTTTAATTTAAAGAAGCAAATATAGAATTTCAAGGGAGAATTTAACACACCTCTCTCAATAGAGAGAATAAACAAACAAAAAATTGGTAACGATATAAGAAATACAAACAACATACTTGACAAACTGGATCCAAATGACATATAAAGAACATTGGACTCAACAAAAATAGAATACATACTCTTTTCCAGTGCACATGGAACAGTTACCAAAATTGACAGTAAGCTGACTCATAAATAGCCTCAACAAATTTCAGAGGATTCATATCATTCATATTTTGTTTTCTGACCACAGTGGAATTAAGGTATAAAGCAACAACAAAAAGATAAACTAGAAAATCCTCTATTCCTTTGAAATTAAGCAATATACTTCTAATGACTTCTTGATCAAAGGGAAAATTATAAATGAAACTTGAAAATATTTGAGCTTAATCAAAATTTGACATAGCAAAACTTGTAGGATGAACTTTCATTTCCAGGAAGGTGGAGTTGACCTACTTATTCCTATACCTCCTACTAAGTACAGTTAAAAGCTGTGGGCACTATATATAAAACAAAGATAAGGCTCAGATTCTTGCCTGTTTGCCTTTTTTTATTGACTTTTCAATCAAAACTTCATACTTTATACAAAAATTAACTCAAAATAGCTCATAGACTTAAACTTAAGATGTAAAACTGAAAAATTTGGGGGGAAAACAATTGGAGATATTTTTTGGAATCTAGAGCTAGTCAAACAGTTTTTGATACCACAAACATGGTCCATAAAAGGAAAAATGGAAAAATTCAACTTTGTCAATATTAAGAACTTTTGCTGTGCTCAAGAGGATGAAAGACATATTACAGACTGGGTGAAAACAATTGTAAACCATATATCCAATAAATTACTACTCTATAGAAATTATATAGAACTGTCAAAGCTCAAAAGTTAAGGAAAAAAAAGAAAAAAGAAAAGAAAACAACTATACAGTTAGAAATTGGGCAAAAGATATGAACAGTCCTTTTGTTTAAGACACAATACAGATGTCAAATAGGCACATGAAAAGATATTTATCATTATTAAAGTTTTACTTTCCTATTGCTGTTCTAACAAGTTACCACAAACTCAGTGACTTAAAACAACACGAAGTGTGATCTTATACTTCTGGAAGTCAGAAGTTTGAAATGGGTCTCACTGGGCCTAAATGAAAGTGTCAGCAGCACTCCCCACTTTCTGTAGGGTATAGGGGAGAATGGGTCCTTCACTCTCTCCTCCTCCCCATTCTAGAGCTGCATTCCTTGCATTCCTTGGCTTGTGGCCCTTTCCTTCATCTCAAAACCAGCAGCATAGGCATTTTGGCTTCAGTCTTCACCTTTCTTCTGATTCTAATTCTACCTTGTTCATAAGGACCCTTGTAATTATATGGAGTTCAGCTGTATAATCTCCTCCTCCTGTGATTCTTAATCACTTCCGCAAAGTTACTTTTGCCATATGTCATTAGGATTTACAGCTTCAGAGAATGCGACATAAATATTTTTAGGTGTCCATTATTCAGCCTACTACAGTTAATTACTAGGTTAATTTAAAAAATTAAAACCATAATGAGATTTCACAACATACCTTCCAGGATGGTTAAAATCAAACATAGCCATAGTGAAAAGTCAAATACTGGAAAGTATGCAGAAAAATTGGATCAATCAGACATTGCTGGTGAGATGTAAAATGATACTCTGAAAAAAATTTGGCAGTTTCTTTTAAAAAAGTAAACATACAGCCCAGCATTTGTACTCCTGTGCGTTCATCATAGAGAAACCTAAATGAACCGTGACAACCTAAATAAACTTATGTTTACACAAAAACCTATACACAAATATTTGTAGCAGCTTTGTTCATAATAGCCCAAAATGGGAAACAACCCAAATGTCCTTCATCGGGTGAATGGTTAAACAAACTGTGGTACATACTTACCATGTAATATAACTCAGCACTAAAAAGAAATTAATTATTAATACACATAAAAATGTCCAGGAAATTATGCTGAGTGGGAAAAAAGACCAATCACAGAAGGTTACATACTTTATTGGTTCCATTCATATAACATTTTTGGGTTTTTTTTTCATTTTTGGCTGCTTTGGGTCTCCGTTGCTGCGCACGGGCTTTCTCCAGTTGCAGCAAGCGGGGGCCACTCCTTGTTGCAGTGTGCAGGCCTCTCATTGTGGTGGCCTCGCTTATTGCGGAGCACAGGTTCTAGGTGCGCGGGCCTCAGCAGTTGCGGCACACAGGCTCCGCAGTTGTGGCTCGTGGGCTCCAGAGCGCAGGCTCAGCAGTTGTGGCACATGAGCCCAGTTGCTCCGTGGCATGTGGGATCTTCTTGGACCAGGGCTCGAACCCGTGTCCCCTGCATTGGCAGGCGGACTCCTAACCACTGCGCCACCAGGGAAGTCCCTATGTAACATTCTTGAAATGACAAAATTATATAGATGGAGAACAGATTAGTGGTTGTCAGAGTTCAGGGATGGGGAGGGGTGGGAGGTGGATGAGTGTTGCCATAAAAGTGCAACATTAAGGATCTTTGGGTTATAGAACTATTCTGTGTTTTAACTTAATATTATTATGGAAGTGATATTGTACTGTATTGTCTAGAGTTTTGCAAGATGTTACCATTGGGGGAAAACTGGGTAAAGCTATATGACATTTCTCTATTATTTTTTTTTAAATTGAAGTATAATTGATATACAAGTTATAGGTGTACAATTCTTAGTGATTCACAATTTTTTTTTTTTTTTTTTTGGCAGTGATGGTTTGTTTGTTTTGTTTTGTTTTTTAATTTATTTATTTATGGCTGTGTTGGGTCTTCGTTTCTGTGCGAGGGCTTTCTCCAGTTGTGGCAAGCGGGGGCCACTCTTCATCGCGTGCGCGGGCCTCTCACTATCGTGGCCTCTCTTGCGGAGCACAGGCTCCAGATGTGCAGGCTCAGTAATTGTGGCTCACGGGCCTAGTCGCTCCGCGGCATGTGGGATCTTCCCAGACCAGGGCTCGAACCCGTGTCCCCTGCATTGGCAGGCAGATTCTCAACCACTGCACTACCAGGGAAGCCCAGTGATTCACAATTTTTAAAGGTTGATTCCATTTATAGGTATTATAAATATTGGCTATATTCTCAGTGTTGTACAGTGTACCCCTGTTGCTTATTTTATACCGAATAATTTGTACCTCTTACTCTCCTACCCCTATATTACCTCTTCCCCATCCTCTCTCCCCACTGGTAACCACTAGTTTGTTCTTTATATCTGTGAGTCTGCTTCTTTTAGGTTATATTCACTAGCTTGTTGTATATCTGATTCCAAGTATAAGTGAGATCATACAGTATTTGTCTTTCTCTGTCTGACTTACTTCACTTAGCATAATGCCTCCCAAGTCCATTCATATTGCTGCAAATGGCAAAATTGCCTTCTTTTCATGGAAATACAATGGAATACTACGCATGGCTGAGTAGTATTCCATTGTATAAATATATATGTGTGTGTATATATCCACGTATTATTTTATGCCACATCTTCTTTAGCAATTCATCTGTTGATGGACATTTAGGTTGCTTCCATACCTTGGCAGTTGTAAATAATGCATGACATGAACATTGGGGTGCATGTATGTTTTCAAATTAGTGTTCTTGTTTTTTATAGATATGTACCCAGGAATGGAATTGCTGGGTCATATGGTAGTTGTGCTTTTAGTTTTTGAGAAGCCTTCATACTGTTTTCCATAGTGGGTGCAACAATTTACATTCCCACCAACAGTGTACTAGGGTTCCCCTTTTTTCCACGTCTTGCTAACATTTGTTGTGTCCTTTTTGATGATAACCATTCTGACAGGCGTGAGGTGATATTTCAGTGTAGTTTTGATTTGCATTTCTCTGAGGATTAGTGATGTTGAGCATCTTTTCATGGGCCTGTCGGCCATCTGCCTTTCCTCTTTGTAAAAATGTCTGTTCACTACTTCTGCCCACTTTTTAATCAAGTTATTTGTTTTTTCGACGTTGAGTTGTATGAACTGTTTAGATGTTGGATATTAATCCCTTATCAGTCATATCATTTGGAAATATTTTCTCCCATTAGGTAGGTTGTCTTTTCATTTTGTCAATGGTTTCTTTTGCTGTGCAAAAGCTTTTAAGTTTAGTTAGGTCCTATTTGTTTATTTGGGGTTTTATTTCCTTTGCCTGAGGAGAAGGATCCAAAAAAATATTGCTGGAATTTATGTCAAAGAGCGTTCTGCCTATGTTTTCCGCTAGGAGTTTTAGGCTTCCAGTGTTACATTTAGATCTTTAATCAGTTTTGTGTTTATTTTTGTATATGGTGTTGGAGAATGTTCTAATTTCATTCTTTCACATGTAGCTGTCCAGTTTTCCCAGCACCACTTATTGACAAGACTCTCTTTTCTCCATTGTATAGTCTTGCTGCCTCTGCTGTAAGTGTATGGGTTTATTTCTGGGCTTTCTATCCTGTTTCATTGATTTATGTGTTTGCTTTTGTGCCAGTACCATACTGCTTTCATTACTGTAACTTTGTAGTATAGTCTGAAATCAGGAAGCATAATTCCTCCACCTTCCTTCTGTCTCAAGATTGTTTTGGCTATTTGGGGTCTTTTGTGTTTCCTTTCATATTTTAAAATTTACGTCTATGAAAAATGCCATTGGTATTTTGATAAGGATTGCATTGAATCTGTAGATTGCCTTGAGTAGTATGGTCATTTTAAAAATATTGATTCTTCTAGTCCAAGAACACAGTATATTTATCCATCTCTTTGTGTCATCTTCAGTTTCTTTCATCAGTGTCTTACACTTGATGGAATACAAGTCTTTTGCCTCCTTAGGTGGGTTTATTCCTAGGTGTTTTATTCTTTTTGATACGATGGTAAATGGGATTGTTTCCTTAATTTCTCAGTCTGATATTTCATTGTTAGTGTATAGAAATGCAACAGATTTCTGTATATTAATCTTGTATCCTGCAACTTTACTGAATTCGTTGATGAGCTCTAGTAGTTTTCTGGTGGTGTCCTTAGGATTTTCTATGTATAGTAGGCAGTTTTACCTCTTTCCTTCCAATTTAGATACTTTTTCTTCTCTGATTGCTGTGGCTACAACTTCCAAAACTGTGTTGAATAAATTTGTGAGAGTGGGCATCCTTGTCTTGTTGCTGATCTTAGAGGAAATGCTTTTAGCTTTTCACTCTTGAGTATGATGTTAGCTGTGGGTTTGTCATATATGGCTTTTTTTATGTTGAGGTATGTTCCCTCTACACCTGCTTTCTGGAGAGTTTTTATCATAAATGAGTGTTGAATTTTGTCAAAAGATTTTTCTGCACTTACTGGGATGATCATATGGTTTTTATTTTTCAGTTTGTTAACAGAGTGTATCTCATTGATTGACTTGCAGATATTGAAAAATCCTTGCATCCCTGAGATAAATCCCACTTGATCAAGATGCATGATCCTTTTACTGTATTGTTGGATTCAGTTTGCTAGCATTCTCTGAGGATTTTTGAATCTATGTTCCTTAGTGACATTGGCCTGTAATTTTGGATTTTTTTTGATACCTTTGTTTGGTTTTGGTATCATGGTGAGGCTGGCCTCATAAAATGAGTTCTGAAGTGTTCCTTCCTCTACAGTTTTTTCGAATAGTTTGAGAAGGATAGGTGTTAACTCTTCTCTAAATATTTGGTTGAATTCAACTACTAAGCCATCTGGTTCTGATCTTTTATTTGTTGGGAGTTTTAAAAGTATAGATTCAGGGCTTCCCTGGTGGCGCAGTGGTTGAGCGTCTGCCTGCCAATGCAGGGGACACGGGTTCGAGCCCTGGTCTGGGAAGATCCCACATGCCGCGGAGCAACTAGGCCCGTGAGCCACAATTGCTGAGCCTGCGCGTCTGGAGCCTGTGCCCCGCAATGGGAGAGGCCACGATAGTGAGAGGCCTGCGCACCGCGATGAAGAGTGGCCCCCACTTGCCGCAACTAGAGAAAGCCCTCACACAGAAACGAAGACCCAACACAGCCATAAATAAATAAATAAATAAATAAATAAATAAATAAATAAATAAATAAAATTTAAAAAAAAAAGAATTATAAAAAAAAAAAGTATAGATTCAATATTATTACTAGTAATTCGTCTGATCATATTTTCTATTTCTTCCTGGCTCAGTCTTGGGAGAGTGCACCTTTCTAAAAATTTCTGCATTTCTTCTAGGTTGTCCATTTTATTGGCATATAGTTGTTTGTAGTAGTCTCTTACAGTACTTTGTATATCTGTGGCATTGGTTGTAACTTCTCTTTCCTTTCTGATTTTATTGATTTGCACCCTCTCCCTTTTTTTCTTGATGAGCCTAGCTAAAGGTTTTTCAATTTTGTTTATCTTTTCAAAGAACCATCTTTAAGTTTCATTGATCTTTTCAATTGTTTTCTTAGTCTCTGTTTCATTTATTTCTGTGATCTTTATGATTTCTTTCCTTCTACTAACTTTGGATTTGTTTGTTCTTCATTCTCTAGTTGCTTTAGGTATAAGGTTAGGTTGTTTATTTGAGATTTCTCTTGTTTCCTGAGGTAAGCTCCTATCACTATAAACTTTCCTCTTAGAACTGCTTTTGCTGCGTTCCATAGACTTTAGATGGTTCTCTATTCACTTTCACTTGTTTCTGGGTATTTTTTTATTTCTTCTGACTTCTTTAGTCATAAATTGGTTGTTTAGTAGTATGTTGTTTAGCCTACGTGTGTCTGTGTTTCTTGCAGGTTTTTTTCCTGTAATTGATTTCTAGTCTCATAGCACTGTGGTTGAAAAAGATGCTTGATATGACTTCAGTTTTCTTAAATTTACCTAGGCTTGTTTTGTGGCCTAGTATGTGATCTATTCTGGAGAATGTTCCATATGCACTTGAAAATAATGTGTATTCTGCTGCTTTCAGGTGGAATGCTTTATATATATCAATTAAGTCCATCTGGTCTAATGTGTCATTTAAGGCCTGTGTTTCCTTATTGATTTTCTGTCTGGATGATCTATCCATTGATGTAAGTGGGCTGTTAAACTCCCCTACTATTATTAGTATTACTGTTAAAGTCCCCTACTACTATTAGTGTTACTATTGATTTCTCCTTTTATGTCCATTAATATTTGCCTTATATATTTAGGTGCTTCTATGTTGAGTACGTACATAGGTACAATTGTTATATTTTCTTGGATTGGTCTCTTGGTCATTATATAGTGTCCTTCTTTGTCTCTTGTAACAGTCTTTATTTTAAAGTCTTTTTGTCTGATATAAGTATTGCTACTCTGGCTTTCTTTTGATTTTCATTTGCATGAAGTACCTTTTTGATCCCTTCACTTTCAGTCTGTGTGTGTCTCTAGGTCTTAAGTAAGTCTCTTGTAGGCAGCATAATTTAAGGGTCTTGTTTTTGTATCCATTCAGCCACATTGTATCTTTTGGCTGGAGCATTTAGTCCGTTTACACTTAACATAGTTATTGATATGTATGTTCTTACTGCCATTTCGGTAATTGTTTTCTATATGTTTTTCCAGGTCTTTTTTCCCCCCTTCTTCTTTTTTTTTCTCTTCTCTTGTGATCTGTTGATTATCTTTAGTGTTATGTTTGAATTCCTTTTTCTTTTTTGTGTGTATATCTATTATAGATTTTTGGTTTTTTGGTTACCATGAGGTTTTTGTATAGCAGTCCATATTTATACATGATTGTTTAAAGTTGCTGATCTTCTAATTTCAAATGCATTTTAAAAACCCTGCATTTGTCTTCTTCTCCCCTCACAATTACTGTTTTGATATCATATTTTACATCTAATTATTTTGTGTATCCCTTAACTGCTTATTGTGGATACAGATGATTTGATTACTTTTGTCTTTTTAACCTCACTACTAGGTTTGTGTGTGGATGATTTCCTACTGTTACTATATGTTTGCCTTTGCTGGTGAGCTTTTCCATTAAGTAATTTTCTTGTTTCTAGTTGTGGCCTTTCCTTTTTCACCTGAGTAGGTCCTTTAACATTTGCTGTAAAGCTGGTTTGGGGCTGTTGAACTCTTTTAGCTTTTGCTTATCTGTAAAGGTTTTGATCCCTCCAGCAAATCTGATCCAGAGCCTTGCTGGGTATAGTATTCTTGGTTGTAGGTTTTTCCCTTTTGTCACTTTAAATATCATGACACTCCCTTTTGGCCTGCAGAGTTTCTGCTGAAAAATCATTGACAGCCTTATGGGCATTCTGTTTTATGTCATTTGTTGATTTTTCCCTTGCTGCTTTTAATATTCTTTCTTTATATTTAACTTTTGTTATTTTAATTGCAATGTGTTTTGGTGTGTTCCTCTTTGGGTTCATCCTATATGGGACTCACTGCACTTCCTGGACTTAGGTGACTATTTTCTTTCCCAGGTTAGAGAAGTTTTCACCTATTATTTGTTAAAATAATGTTCTCAGGGCTTTTATCTCTCTCTGCTCCTTCTGACCCCTATAATGCAAATATTAGTGTGTAGTGTGCTTGATATTGTCCCAGAGGTCTCTTAAACTGTCCTTATTTCTTTTCATTTTTTTTCTGTTCAGCGGTAATGATTTCCAGTACTCTTTCTTCCAGCTCACCGGTCCATTCTTTTGAATCATTTAGTCTACTTTTGATTCCTTCTAGTGTGTTTTTTGTTTCCATTATTGTATTCCTCATCTCTGTGTGATTGTTCTTTATATTTTCTAACTCTTTCTTACAAACTTCTAACTTTTTGCTTTTTGCATCCATTCTTCTCCCGAGTACTTTGATCATCTTTACGATCATTACTCCAACCTTTCCTCAGGTAGATGCTTATTTCCACTTCAGTTATTTCTTCTTCTGGGATTCTATCTTGTTCTTTATCTGGGACATCTTATTTTGCCGCCTCATTTTGCCTAAGTTGCTATTTTTATGTATATAATAGTTTAGTTACATTTCTTGACCTTGGAGAGTGGCCTTCTGTAGGAGACGTGCAATGTGTACCAGGAGTGCAACCCCTCTCGTCACCCAAGCTATATATTCTAGGGCTGTGTGTGTCCTTCTTTTGTGTTGGGCTCACTATGTGGGTGGTCTGGTAGGCGTGGTTGGCCCCTAGCCTGGTTAGTTGCCAGGTGCTGCCTTGTGTGGATGCTGCTGGTTAGCAGGGCATGGTCACAAGGCGGCTGGCTGCAGAGCCATAAGGAGCCCTGGGGTTAGTGTTGGCTCACTGGTGGGCAGTGTCAGGGTCCAGAAGATTCCAGCCTGTTACTGGAGCCTTCAACTGGTGGTTGAAACCAAGTCCTGGGGTTAGTGCCAGATTAGTGGCAGGAATAGCTGGGTGCAGGAGGGGCCAAGGGATCTGAGAGCTGCTGTCAGAGTGCTGTTTGGGGGACCGGATACTGACACAGTGGGTATGGGCTCTGGGGTGTACCGAAGCTTGCATTGGCCTGCTAGTGGGCAGGGCTAGTCCTAGGGTAGGGTCTGCCTTGATGTGGGCAGGCTAGATATGCATGCTGCAGGACTATGGTTTTCTTGCATCTCTTGTCTCATCTCTGGTATGTGAGGCTAGCGTATGCTTCCTGGAGTGCAGAGTTGGTGCCTGCCCACTGGTGGGTGGAGTTGGGTCTTGGGCCTCTGGTGGGCAGTGCTATGTCTAGAGGCATGTCTAGAGGTGGTTGTGCACTCAGGAATTCTTTAGGCAGCCCGTCTGCTGATGGGTGGGCTGTGTCCTTGCCCAGTTAGTTGTTTGGCCTGAGGTGTCCCAGCACTGGTGCCTGCAGGCTGTTGGGTGGGGTCAGGTCTTGGCACTGATGAGCTTGAGGGAGGATCCCAAGATGGTGGCCACCAACTGCAGCATCCATGCAGTAGATAGCTCCCACTTATGTCTGCTGCCAGTTTCTATGTCTCCAGGGTGAGCCACAGCCACCCACACCTCTCCAGGAGTCTCCCCGAGACTACCAAGGTTGTCTGGCCCTGGCTTCTATCAGCTTACTCCTTTTGCCCTTGCTCCTGGTGCATGTGAGACTTTGTGTGCACCCTTTAAGAGTGAAGTCTCTATTTCCCTCAGTCCTGTGGGGCCCCTGAAATTGTCTCCCTGTCCTTCAAAGCCAGATGCTCTGGGGGTTCCTTTTCCTGGTTCAGGAATCTCTGGGCTGAGGAGCCCAACGTGAGCCTCAGAACTCTCACCCCTGTAGGAGAACCTCTGCAATATAATTATTCTCCAGTTTGTGAGTTGCCCACCTGGGGTATGGGACTTGATTATATCGCGAGTCCACTTCCCTCCTACCTGTTTTGTGGTCATTCCTTCTTTATGTCTTTATTTATGGAAGTCCTTTTCTGGTAGGTTCTGTTTTTTTCCATTAATGGTTGTTCTGCAGATAGTTGTGATTTTGGTGTGCTCATGAGAGGAGGTGAGGTCAGAGTCTTTCTACCCCACCATCTTGGCCAGTCTCCTCAAAGGAAACTTCTATTATTTTTCATGGCATATGAAGCAACAATCAGTAGTTGTATCAACATAAAAAATTTAATATTTCTTTGAACTTGTAGGATGTAGCTAAAGCAGTGCTTAGAGGGAAGTTTATAGACCTACTACATGTATTTGAAAAAGAGAAAAGATAGAAAAAGGTAGAGAAAGCTGAGGAAATTAAATCCAGAGAAAGAAAGAGGAAAGAAGTGAGGTAGAAATCATTGAAATAAAAAAATAAATATAAGTATGGGAAAAACAAGGGTAATAAGTTGGTTGATTTAATAGTCACTAATATCTGTAAATCTCTACCAGGGTAGATTAAAGAAAAAGAACAGAGAAAAAGCAAATTATAAGGATCAGATGAAAAATTTGACATTGCTGCAGATGTTACATACATTAAAAGTGATTATAAGAGGGTATTATAAACAACCTTACACTAATATCTTTGACAGTTTAGGTGAAATAGATAAAATATCTTGAAAAGCAAAACTTAATAAAACTGACACAAGAAGCAGTAGAAATCTGAGTAGTCTTTCATCTGTTAAAACACTGAATTTAATATTAAAAACCATTTCACATATCAAGCATGTTTTCCAACCACAAAATTATGAGATTAGAAATCAAATAGTAAAAAAAGACTGCATAAATACAAACTCATGGAGGCCAAACAATGTGCTACTAAACAACCAGTGAGTCACTGAAGAAATCGAAGAGGAAATCAAAAAATACCTGGAGACAAAATGAAATTGGAAACACCATGATCCAAAATCTGTGCAGTGCAGCAAAAGCAGTTCTGAGAGGGAGGTTTAATGTGATACAAACCTATATCAGGAAACAGAAAATCTCAAACAAACTACCAACTACCTAAACTACCATCTAAAGAAACTAGAAAAAGAAAAACAAACAAAAGCCCAAATTAGTAAAAGGAAAGAAATAATAAAGATCAGAGAAATAATAAAGATCAGAGCAGAAATACATGACATAGAGATGGAAAAAAAAGATAGAAAAAAAATCAAAGAAATTAAGAGCTGGCTCTTTGAAAAGATAAACAACTGATTGACTATCAGTTTAATGCAAGTAGGTATAGTTATAGGTCAGCATACTTGAAATCCAGGGTAACCACAAATCAAAAACATACAGTAGGTGTGGGCAGTGACTCTTCTCCCCGTTGCACAGTTTGATAAGACAGCCTCTTCTTTTGAGGGGAAGAGTGAGTGGAGTAGAAAGAAGGTTTGAGGCTCTCAGATACTCCTGAAAAAGAAGAAGCATCTCTTCATGTGATGAGGATAATGTAGTCATTGGAGCAGAGGGCTCTGGTCTCAGGATCCTTCCACACAGTGGCTTTACCAATGGACATTCACAACAACCCAGAGAAACAAAGTAGGAGAAGGAAAATGCAGAGACCAAAAGAGGAGCTCACATATAAGTCACTCCAAGGTTAAAGATGGCAGAGTAGAGAGACCCTGATCTGACCTCCTCTCATGAGCACACTGAAATCACAAGCAGAAAAATCATGAAAAAGACCAGAGCCTACCACAAAACATCTTCTACAGATAGAGACAAAAAGAAGAAATCACAATAAGATGGCTAGAAGAGGTGGACTCCTGATATAATCAAATCCCATACCCCGCAACTGGGTGACCCACTGGGGAATAATTGTATTGCAGAGGTTTTCCCACAGGAGTGAGGGTTCTAAGCCCCACATTGGGCTCTCCAGCCCAGGGGTCCAGCACTGGGAAGATAGGCCCCCAGAGCACTTGGTTTTGAAGGGCAGCAGGGCTTAAGTGCAGGAGCCCCAAAGGACTGGGGGAAATAGAGATTACACTTTTAAAGGGTGCACACAAAGCCTCACCTGCACTGGGACGCAGGACAGAAGAAGTAATTTGATAGGAGCTTGGGACAAACCTATCTGCTGGTCTCGGATAGTCTCATCAAGAGGTGGGGGGGCAGATGCAGCTTACTCTGGGGATATAGACACTGGTGTCAGACATTTTGGGGAACATTCAGCCACCTGAACACTGCTTCTATGGCAGCTGACATCTTGGGATCCTCCCTCAAGCTCATTAGTGCCAAGACCTGGCACCACCCAACAGCCTACAGGCTACAGTGCTGGGACGCCTCAGGCCAAACAACTAACTGAGCAGGGACACAGCCCAACCCATCAGCAGACAGGTTGCCTCATGACCTTATGAGCCCACAGGCTCCTCTAGACATGCCCCTGGAAGCCCTGCCCACCAGAGGGCCAACACCCAGCTCCACTCACAAGTGACCAGGCACCAACTCCTCCTGCCTGCAAGCCTGCACAGTCCTCTCGACCAGCCTCACCCACCAGGGGGCAGACAACAGAAGCAAGAAAACAATTTACCCTGGGACCAGTTAGGCCCTGGCCCAGCCCACCAGCAGCCCAAAGCCACCTTCAGGACACCCTGGAGCCCGTACCCAACTGTGTCAGGAGTTGGCCCCACCCACCCAACATTCTAAAATGATCTCTGTGATCTCTGGGCCCTGCAGCCAGACTCCAGGACAAGCTCTGCCCACCAGTAGTCTAGCGCTAATCTCAGGATCTGGCAACAGTGGATGGGCAACAGCTCCAGAGTCTTTGGGACCTTGACTCCACCCACCAGTGAGCCAGCACTAGTCCTGGGGCCCCCTAGGATTCCACAGCCAGCCACCTCGTGACCAGACCCCACTAAACAGCAACCAACAGCATCCACATAAGGCAGGGCCTAGCCAGCAACCAGACTAGGGGCCAACCAAGCCTGCTAGACTGCCCACAGAGCCCACCGCAAGAGAAGGATCCACGCAGCCCTGTTAGGGGGAATCTCTAGAGCATATAACTTAGGTGACAAGACGGGAGTACCCAGCAGGGATGCATAGGATGCCTCCTACAGAGGGCCACTTCTCCAAGATCGAGAAACATAACTAATCCACCACATAATACAAATACAAATAGCAACTTAGACAAAATGAGGCAGCAGAGGAATATGATCCAGATAAAGGAACAAAATGAAACCCCAAAAGAAGAAATAAGATAGGCAGTCTACCTGAGAAAGAGTTGAGAGGAATGACAATAAAGATGGTTAAAGAACTCAGGAGGAGAATGGATGCACAGAGCAAGAAGTCAGAAGTTTGTAATAAAGAGATGGAAAATATAAAGAACAACTAAACAGAGATGAAGAATACAATAACTGAAGTGAAAAATACACTACAAGAAGCAATAGTAGACTAAATGATTCAAAAGCATGGATTAGTGAGCTAGAAAATAGAGTAGTGGAAATCACTGCTGCTGAACAAACGAAGGAAAAAAGAATGAAAAGAAATGAGGACAGTTTGAAAGACCTCTGGGACAATACCAAGTGCACTAGTATTCGCATTATAGGGGACCCAAAAGGAGAAGAGAAAGGGTCTGAGAACATATTAGAAGACATAATAGCTGAAAACTTTTGTAACATGGGAAAAAGAATAGTCACCCAAGTCCAGGAAGTACAGAGAGTCCTATATAGGGTTAACCCAAAGAGGAACACACCCAGACACATTGTAGTTAGAATGACAAAAATTAAAGATAGAGAATACTAAAAGCAACAAGGGAAAAGCAACAAATAACATGCAAGGGAACGCCTATAAGGTTAACAGCTGATGTTTCAGCAGAAACTCTAAAGAAAGTGGCACAATATATTTAGTGATGAAAGGCAAAAACCTACAACCAAGAATACCCAGCAAGGCTCTCATTCAGATTTGATGGAGAAATCAAATGCTTTACAGACAAGCAAAAGCTAAAGGAAATTCAGCATCACCAAACCAGCTTTGTAGCAAATGTTAAAGGAACTTCTCTAGGTGAAAAAGAAAAGGCTACAGCTAGAAACAAGAAAATTACAAAATGAGGAAGCTCACCAGTAAAGGCAAGCATACACTAAAGGTAGGAAATCACCCACACACACCCAGCTACTAGGAAGGTTAAAATACAAAAGTAGTAAAATCATCTATATTCACAATAAGTAGTTAAGGGATACACAAAATAATTAGATGTAAAATATTATATGAAAAATAGTAATTGTGAGGGGAGGAGATTACAAATGTAGGGTATTTAAAATGCATTTGAAATGAAGAGATCAGCAACTTAAAACAGTCATATGCATATATATAGACTGCTATACAAAAATGTCATGATAACTGCAAACCAAAAATCTATAATAGATATACACACAAAAAAAGAAAAAGGAATCCAAACATAACACTAAAGATAGTCATCAACTCACAAGAGAAGAGAACAAAAGAAGAAAGTGGGGGAGAAAAGACCCCCAAAACCAATCCAAAATGATTAACAAATCATGGCAATAAGAACATACCTATTTATAATTACCTTAAATGTAAACAGATTATAGGTTCCAACCAAAAGACACAGACTGGCTGAATGAATACAAAAACAAGACACATATATATGCTGCCTACAGGAGAATCACTTCAAATTTAGACACACACACAGACAGAGTGAGGGGATGAAAAAGGTATTCCA
The DNA here is from genome assembly GCF_949987535.1 of Balaenoptera acutorostrata. Lineage (NCBI taxonomy): Eukaryota > Metazoa > Chordata > Mammalia > Artiodactyla > Balaenopteridae > Balaenoptera > Balaenoptera acutorostrata. The sequence continues at coordinate 130,985,461 of NC_080068.1, read as the reverse complement.
TGCAAATGGAAATCACAAGAAAACTGGAGTAGCAATATTTATCAGAAAAAAAAAGTCTTTAAAATGAAGACTGTTACAAGACCCAAAGGAGGAGACTACATGATGATCAAGGGATCAATCCAAGAAGATATAACAGTTGTAAATATATATGCACCCAACATAGGAGCACTTCAATATATCAAATATTAACAGATATTAAAGGAACTATCAACAATAACACAATAATGGTAGGGGATTTTAACATCCAACTTACATCCATGAATGTAATCAATAAGAAACACAGGCCTTAAAATAACACATTAGACCAAATGGACTTAATTGATATATAAATAGACCATTCCATCTGAAACCAGCAGAATACACATTCTTTTCAACTGCAACTGGAACATTCTCCAGGATAAATCACATACTTGGCCACAAAACGAGCCTAGGTACATTTAAGAAAATTGAGATCATATCAAGCATCTTTTCTGACCACAATGCTATGAGACTAGAAATCAACTACAAGAAAAAAAAACTGCAAAAGTCCACAAATACGTGAAGACTAAACAATAGTCTACTGAACAACCAGTTTATCACTAAAGAAATCAGAGGAAATTAAAAAATACCTAGAGACAAATGAAAATGAAAACATGCTGATCCAAAACCTATTAGACATAGCAAAAGTAGTTCTAGGAGGGAAGTTTTTAGTGATGTAAGCTTACCTCAAGAAACAAGAAAAATCTCAAACAACCTAACCTTACAACTAAAGGAACTAGAGAAAGAAGAACAAACAAAACCCAAAGTTAGTAGAGGGAAAGAGATCATAAAGATCACAAAAAATAAATGAAATAGAGACTGAAAAAAAAAATAGGAAAGATCAATGAAACTAAAAGCTGGTTCTTTGAAAAAGATAAACAAAATTGATAAACCTTTAGCCAAACTCATCAGGAAAAAGGAGAGAGTGCAAATTAATAAAATCAGAAATGAAAAAGAAGAAGATACAACTGACACTATAAAAATACAAAGGATCACAAGAGACTACCATGAGCAACCATATGCCAATAAAATGGACAACCTAGAAGAAATGGACAAATTCTTAGAAAAGGTACAGTCTAAGACTGAACCAGGAAAAAATAGAAAATATGAACAAATTACCAGTACAGAAATTGAATCAGTAATTTAAAAACTACCAACCAATAGAAGTCCAGGACCAGATGGCTTCAAAGTTTAATTCTACCAAACATTTAGAGAATAGTTAACACCTATCCTTTTGAAACTATTCCAAAGAATTGCAGAGAAAGGAACACTTCGAACTCATTCTATGAGGCCACCATCACCCTGATACCAAAACCAGACAAAGATATCACGAAAAATGAAAATTACAGGCCAATATCACTGAAGAACATTGATGCAAAATTCCTCAACAAAATACTAACAAACTGACTCCAACAATACATTAAAAGGATCATACTCCATGATCAACTAGGATTTATCCCAGGGATGCAAGGATTTTTTGATATCCTCAAATCAATCAATGATATGCACCACATTAACAATTTGAAGAACAAAAACCATATCACATCAACAGATGCAGAAAAACTGCTGATGAAATTCAACATTCATTTATGATTAAAAAAAACCCAACTCTTCAGAAAATGGGTATAGAAGGAGCACATAATAAAGGCCATATGACAAACCCACAGCTAACATCATGCTCAGTGTTAAAAAGCTGAAAGCGTTTCATCTACAGTCAGAAACAAGGATGCCCACTCTCACCACTTTTATTCAAAACACTATTAGGAAAGGAAGAAGTAAAACTGTCACTGTTTGTAGTTGATATGGTGATAAGAAAATCCTAAAGATGCCACAAGAAAATTAGAGCTCATCAATGAATTTGGTAAAGTCATAGGATACAAAATTAACATAAAAATAAGCAAAATTAATATACAGAAATCTGTTGCATTTCTATACACTAACAATGAAATATCAGGAAGGGAAATTAAGGAAACAATCCCATTTTCCATCATATGAAAAAGAATAAAATATCCAGTAATAAACCTACTTAAGGAGGCAAAAGACCTGTTTTTGTATGGGAAGAATCAATATTGTTAAATGACCATGCTATTCAAGGCAATCTACAGATTCAGTGCAATCCCTATCAAAATACCAGTGGCATTTTTCTCAGAACTGGAAGAAAAATTTAAAAATTAGAGTGGAAACACAAAAGACCCCAAATAGCCTAAACAATATTGAGAAGAATGGAGCTGGAGGAATCACACTCCCTGACTTCAGACTATACTAGAAAGCTACAGTAAACAAAACAGTATGGTACTGGCACAAAAGCACCCAAAGATCAATGGAACAGACTAGAGAACCCAGAAATAAACCCACGCACTTATAGTCAGTTAATCTATGACAAAGGTGGCAAGAATATACAATAAAGAAAAGACAGTCTATTCAATAAGTGGTGCTGGGAAAACTGGACAGTTACATGTAAAAGAATGAAATATATGAAATATAGAATATTCTGTAACATCATACACAAAAATAAACTCCAAATGGATTAAAGACCTAAATGTAAGGCCAGACACTATAAAACTCTTAGAGGAAAACATAGGCAGGACACTCTCTGACATAAATCACAGCAAGATCTTGTTTGATCCACCTCCTAGAGTAATGAAAATAAAAACAAAAATAAACAAATGGGGACTTCCTGGTGATCCAGTGGTTAAGACTCTGCACTCCCAATGCAGGGGGCCCGGGTTCGATCCCTGGTCAGGTAATTGGATCCTGCATGATGCAGCTAAGAGCCCGCACGCTGCAACTAAAAGATCCTGTATGCTGCAACTAAAGATCCTGCATGCCGCAACTAAAGATCTTGCATGTGGCAACAAAGATCCCACATGCCAGAACTAAGGCCTGGTGCAGCCAAATAAATAAATAAATAAATATTTAAAACGAAAAAGAATATTCTCTCAACAAATACAATGAGACTCCTTAAAAAAAAAAAAAAGGGACCCAATTAAATTTTAAAGTTTTTGCACACCAAAGGAAACCATACACAAAACGAACAGACAAGCTATGGATTGGGAGGAAATATTTGCAAATGCTACTGCTGACAAGGGATTAATTTCAAAATATACAAAGAGCTTATACACATCAATACCAAAAAAAGACATACAACGCAATCAAAAAATGGGCAGAATCCAAGGAAGACATACAGATGGCCAATACACACATGAAAAGATGCTCAACATCGCTAGTTATCACAGAAATGGAAATCCACGCTACACTGAGGTATCACCTCACACCAGTCAGAATGGTCATCATTAAATAGTCTACAAATAACAAATGCTGGAGAGGGTGTGGAGAAAAGGGAACCCACCTAAACTTTTGGTGGGAATGTAAAGTGGTGCATTCATTGTGGAAAACAGTATGGAGGTTCCTTAAAAAACTAAAAATAGAGTTACCATATGATCCAGCATTCCCGCTCCTGGGCATATATCCACAGAAAACTCTAATTCAAAAGGATACATGCAGGAACTTCCCTGGTGGTCCAGTAAGTAAGACTCTGCGCTCCCAATGCAGGGGGCCCAGGTTCAATCCCTGGTTGGGGAACTAGATCCTACAGGCTTACTGCAACTAGGAGTCCACATGCCTCAACTAAGAAGCCCGCACACCACAACTAAGAAAACTGCATGCTGCAACTAAGAAACTCACGTGCCACAACTAAGGATCCTGCATGCTGCAACGAAGATCCCATGTGCCGCAACTAAGATCGAGCACAGCCAAAATAAATAAATATTTTTTTAAAAAAGAAATAAAAAACAAAAACAAAAGAATACATGCACCCCAATGTTCATAGCCACAGCATTTACAATAGCCATGGAAGCAACCTGAATGTCCGTTGACAGAGAAATGGATAAAGAAAATGTGGTATATATATACACACACACACACATGTACATAAAATGTGATAATATTCAGCCATAAAAAGAATGAAATAATACCATTTGCAGCAACATGGATGGACCTAGAGATATCATACTTTAGTGAAGTAAGTCAGACAAAGACAGATATCATAAGATATCACTTATATATGGAATCTTAAAAAATGATATAAAGGAAGTTATTTACAAAACAGAAACAGACTCACATACATAGAAAATAAACTTAAGGTTACCAAAGGGGACAGGGATGGGGAGGGATAATTTAGGGATTTGAGATTAACACACACACACCCTTGTCAGTTGAATCATTGCAAATATTTTCTTCCAGTCCGTAGATTGTCTTTATTTTGTCGGTGATTTCTTTTGTTGTGCAAAAGCTTTTAAGTTTGATTAGGTCCCATTTGTTTGTATTTGCTTTTATTTCTGTTGTCTTGGTAGACTGACCTAAGAAAATGTTGCTATGATTCATGTCAGAGAATATTTTGCCTATGTTCCCTTCTAGGAGTTTTATTGTGACCTGTCTTATATTAAACTCTTTAAGCCATTTTGAATTCATTTTTGTGTATGGTGTGAGGTATTTAACTTCATTAACATGTGAGTGTCCAGCTTTCCTAACACCATTCACTGTAGAGACTGTCTTTTCTCCATTGTGTATTCTTGCCTCCTTTGTCAAAGATTAATTGATCATAGGTGTGTGGGTTTATTTCTGGGCTGTCTCTTCTGTTCCATTGATCCATATGTCTGTTTTATGCCATTATCACGCTGTTTTGATTACTGTAGCTTTGTAGAATTATCTGAAGTCTGGGAGGGTTCAAGCTTTTTTTTCTGAGCACAGCAGTATGAAACTAGAAATAACCACAGAAAGAAAAACAAGAAAAGAACAACACATGAAGAGTAAACAACATGCTACTATAAGACCAGTTGGCCAACAGTGAAATCAAAGAAGAAATCAGAAAATACCTTGAGACAAATGACAGTGAAAAGGCAACCTTACAAAATCTATGGGATGCCTCAGAAGCAGTCTAAGTGGGTAGTTCATAACAATACAGGCTTTCCTCAAGAAAAAATAAAAATCTCAAACAACCTCACCCACCACCTGAAAGAGTCAGAAAAAGAAGAACAAATAAAACCCAAAATCAGCAGAAAGAAGGAAACAATAAAGATCTGAAAGGAAATAAATAAAATAGAGATCAAAAACAATAGAAAAGGTCAATAAAAGCAAGAGCTGGGTTTTTGTAAATATAAACAAAATCGACATATCTCTAGCCAGGCTCACCAAGAAGAAAAGAGAGAGGACCCAAATAAACAAAATAAGAAGTGAAACAGGAGAAATAACAATACTTTACCACAGAAGTACAAAAAAATCATAAGAGAATACTATGAACAATTATATGCCAACAAAGTTGACAGTCTAGAAGAAATGGACAAAGTTTCTAGAAATATACAGATTGCCAAAACTGAGTCAGGAAGAAACAGAATTTGAACAGACTGATCACTAGCAGTGAAATATCTGAGTGTAATATTAAAAAAACCAAAACAAAACAACAAAAAAACCTGTGCAAACAAAAGTCCAGGACTGGATGGCTTCACTGGGGAATTCTCCCTAACATACAAAGAAGAACTTAAATGTATCCTTTTCAAACTATTCCAAAAAATTGAAGAGGAGAGAACAGTCTCAAAGTCATTCTATGAAGCCACCATCACCCTAGTAACAAAACCAGACAGAGACACTGCAGAAAAGAGAATTACAGGCGAATATCTTTGACAAATATAAATGCAAAAATTGTCAACAAAATATTAGCAAACTGGATCCAACAATACAGAAAAAGGAGCATTCCATGATGAAATTGGATCCATTCCAGGGTCACAAGGATGGTTCAATACACAAATCAATCAGTATTATACACCACATTAATGAAAGCAAAGGCAAAAACCACATGATAATTTCAATACATGCAGAAAAATTTGACAAAATTCAATATCCATTCATGATAAAAACTCACCAAAGTGGATTTAGAGGGAACATATCTCAACATAATAAAAGTTGTTTATGACAAACCCACAGCCAACATAATACTCAGTGGTGAAAAGCTGAAAGCCTTCCCAGTAAATTCAGATTTAAGACAAGATGCCCATTCTCACCACTGTTATTCTACATAGTATTGCAAATCCTAACCACAGCAATCAGACAAGAAAAATAAATACATTTTATCCAAATTGGAAGGGCAAAGGTTAAAACGTCACTATTCACAGATGATATGATACTCTATATTGAGTACCCTAAAGTCTCCACATAAAACCTATTTAGTACTAATAAATGAATTCAGCAAAGTAGCAGGCTATAAGATTAATATACGGAAATCTGTTGCTTTTCTTTACACTAACAATAAAATATCAGATAGAGAAAGTGAAAAAACAATCCCATTTAAAATCACATCAAAAAGAAAAAAGTATTGATACCTAGGAGTAAACTTAACCAAGGAGCTGAAAACTATATAACATTCATAAAGGAAATTAAAGATAATTCAAAGAAAGGGAAAGATATCTCATGCTCTTGGATTGGAAGAATTAATATTGTTAAAATGGCCATACTACCCAAAGCAATCTACAGATGTAATGTGATCCCTATCAAAATATCCATGACATTTTTAATCAAACTAGAACAAATAATCGTAAAATATATATGGAACCACAAAAGACCCAGAATTGCCAAAGCAATCCTGAGGAAAAAGAACAAAGCTGGAGGCATAACCCTTCCAGACTTCAGACTATATTACATAGTTACAGTAATCAAAACATTGTGGTATTTGCACAAAAAGATATTTAGATTAATGGAGCTTTACAATAGAGAGCCCAGAATTTAACTCACACACCTACGGTCAGTTAACCTCTGACAAAGGAGGCAGGAATGTACAATGGAGAAAGGACAGTCTCTTTAGCAAATGGTGTTGAGAAAGCTGGACAGCTACATGTAAGTCACTGAAATTGGTACACTGCCTCATACCATATACAAAAATGGTTTAAAGACCTAAATTTAAGACATGACACCATAAAACTCATAGAAGAGAACATAGGCAGAGCATTCTCAGACATAACTGATACCAATATTTTCTTAGATCATTCTACCAATGTAAAAGAAATAAAAGATAAGATAAATGAATGGGACCTAATAAAACTTACAATCTTTTGCACAGCAAAGGAAACCATAAACAAAATGAAAAGACAGCCTACCAACTGGGAGAAAATATTGGCAAATGATGTGACTGACAAGAGCTTTATTTCCATAATATACAAGCAGCTCATACAACTCAATAACAAAAAAACAAATAACCCAATCAAAAACTGGGCACAAGACCTAAACAGACATTTCTCCTAAGAAGACCTACATGTGGCCAACAGGCTCATGAAAAAATGCTCACCATCACTTATTATCAGAAAGATGCAACTCAAAACCACAAAGAGATGTCACCTCACACTGGTCAGAATGGGTATCATCAAAAACTGTACAAATAATAAATGTTGGAGAGGGTGTGGAGAAAAGGGAACCCTCCTACACTATTGGTGGGAATGTAAATTGGTGTAGTCACTATGGAAAAACAGTATGGAGTTTCCTTAAAAATCTAAAAATAGAGTTACCATCTGCTCCAGCAATCCCATTCCTTGGTATATATCCAGAAAAGATGAAAACTCTATTTCAAAAAGATACATGCACCCCTATGTTCATAGCAGCACTATTTATGATAGCCAAGACATGGAAACAACCCAAGTCCCCATTAACAGGTGATTGGTCTAAAAATATGTAGTATAAATATACAGTGGAATATTAACTCACTCATAAAAAAGAATGAAATATTGCTATTTGCAGCAACATGGATGAACCTATAGAATATCATACTTTAGTGAAATAAGTCAGACATGTATCATATGATATCACTTATATGTGGAATCTAAAAAGTAATACAAATGAATCTATATACACACAGAAACGAACTCTCAAACATAGAAAACAAACTTATTGTTACCAAAGGGGAGATAAGGAGGGGGAGGGAAGAACTAAGAATTTGGGATTAACAGGTACAAAGAACTATATTCAATATCTTGTAATAACCTATAATGAAAAGTAATCTGAAATATATATATATATATATATATACACACACACACACATATATGAAATAACTGAATCACTTTGCTACACACCTAACACAGTACTGTGCACAGTACTTACACAGTAAGTCAACTATACTTCATTTTAAAAAAAATCCCTTTGAATGTGTCTGTCCTTCCCTCTGTCCCATTCCCTTCCTTCTACTCCTAGAAGGTAACCCCTTTTTTTGTGATATATCCATGTTGATACATATGTCTTGCTAATTCCTTGACCTACTTATGAGATCCTATTGTATTATTTTTCATTTATCGTGTTTTTTTTAACTACAGTAAAAGCTCCACTGAAAGTTCTTATACATCTCCTTGTGTTTGGAATGTTTCTCCATACTTTATAATAGTTACTGTGTTTTTTGGTCATGTTAAAATTATACTGTCCTCTTTTTTTAAAAATTTTTATTTATTATTTATTTATTATGTTTATTTTTTGGCTGTGTTGGGTCTTCGTTTCTGTGTGAGGGCTTTCTCCAGTTGCAGCGAGTGGGGACCACTCTTCATCGCGGTGCGCGGGCCTGTCACTATCGCGGCCTCTCTTGTTGCGGAGCAGAGGCTCCAGACGCTCAGGCTCAGTAGTTGTGGCTCACGGGCCCAGTTGCTCCGCGGCATGTGGGATCTTCCCAGACCAGGGCTCGAACCCGTGTCCCCTGCATTGGCAGGCAGATTCTCAACCACTGTGCCACCAGGGAAGCCCTATACTGTCCTCTTAACCTTGCTTATGGTGTCATTAGTTGTATAGAAGTTTTAAATTCGGATATTGTAAAATATGTTATTTCTTCTGTTTATAGATTTTACTACTTGTGTCTTTTGGCTAGAAAATGTATTTTGAGTGAGAGTATGCCAGGCACTGCTTGGAATATTGGTGAACAAAGCAGACAATAGTCTCTGCATTTTTAGAGCTTAAGAAAGCTTTCTGTATCTCAAGATCAATAATACATTTTCTTTCAATAGTTGTTAAATTTTTAAAACATTTAGATCTTTAATCTATCTGTAATTTACTTTCCATTTAGTGTGTGCTGGGATCTAATTTTATTTTTTTACCCAACACTATTAGTTGAAAAGCAGTACTTTGTCCATTTATTATAGTTATAATTCCACTTCTTTTATATATTGCATACCCATAAATACTTGAATCTATTTCTGAATTTTCTGTACTGTTCTGTTTGTTACTGTATCTGAACCATATTGTTTTAATTACTCTAGCATTATAATTATAGTGTTTTGACATGTAGTAGAGCAAGTTCTCCCCTCTTTTTTTTTTTTCTGGAAATGATTTTTTTTCTTTTTTTTAACACCTTTATTGGAGTATAATTGCTTTACAATGGTGTGTTAGTTTCTGCTTTATAACAAAGTGAATCAGTTATACATATACATATGTTCCCATATCTCTTCCTTCTTGCATCTCCCTCCCTCCCACCCTCCCTATCCCACCTCTCTAGGTGGTCACAAAACACACAGCTGATCTCCCTGTGCTATGCTGTTGCTTCCCACTAGCTCTCTATTTCATGTTTGGTAGTGTATACATGTACATGCCACTCTCTCACTTTGTCACATCTTACCCTTCCCTCTCCCCATATCCTCAAGTCGATTCTCTAGTAGGTCTGTGTCTTTATTCCCGTCTTACCACTAGGTTCTTCATGACCCTTTTTTTTTCCTTCATTCCATATATATGTGTTAGCATACTGTATTTGTTTTTCTCTTTCTGACTTACTTCACTCTGTATGACAGACTCTAACTCCATCCACCTCACTACAAATAACTCCATTTCGTTTCTTTTTATGGCTGAGTAATATTCCATTGTATATATGTGCCACATCTTCTTTATCCATTCATCTGATGATGGACACTTAGGTTACTTCCATGTCCTGGCGATTATAAACAGAGCTGCAATGAACATTTTGGTACATGACTCTTTTTGAATTATGGTTTTCTCAGGGTATATGCCCAGTAGTGGGATTGCTGGGTCATATGGTAGTTCTATTTTTAATTTTTTAAGGAACCTCCATACTGTTCTCCACAGTGGCTGTATCAATTTACATTCCCACCAACAGTGCAAGAGGGTTCCCTTTTCTCCACACCCTCTCCAGCATTTATTGTTCCTAGATTTTTTGATGATAGCCATTCTGAATGGTGTGAGATGATATCTCATTGTAGTTTTGATTTGCATTTCTCTAATGATTAATGATGTTGAGCATTCTTTCATGTGTTTGTTGGCAATCTGTATATCTTTGGAGAAATGTCTATTTAGGTCTTCTGCCAATTTTTGGATTGGGTTGTTTGTTTTTTTGTTATTGAGCTGAATGAGCTGCTTGTAAATTTGGGAGATTAATCCTTTGTCAGTTGCTTCATTTGCAAATATTTTCTCCCATTCTGAGGGTTGTCTTTTGGTCTTGTTTATGGTTTCCTTTGCTGTGCAAAAGCTTTTAAGTTTCATTAGGTCCCATTTGTTTATTTTTGTTTTAATTTCTATTTCTCTAGGGGCTGGGTCAAAAAGGATCTGGCTGTGATTTATGTCATAGAGTGTTCTGCCTATGTTTTCCACTAAGAGTTTGATAGTATCTGGCCTTACATTTAGGTCTTTAATCCATTTTGAGTTTATTTTTGTGTATGGTGTTAGGGAGTGTTCTAATTTCATACTTTTACATGTAGCTGTCCAGTTTTCCCAGCACCACTTATTGAAGAGGCTGTCTTTTCTCCACTGTATATGCTTGCCTCCTTTATCAAAGATAAGATAACCATATGTGCGTAGGTTTATCTCTGGGCTTTCTATCCTGTTCCATTGTTCTATGTTTCTGTTTTTGTGCCAGAACCATACTGTCTTGATTACTGTAGCTTTGTAGTATAGTCTCAAGTCAGGGAGCCTGATTCCTCCAGCTCCATTTTTCGTTCTCAAGATTGCTTTGGCTGTTCGGGCTCTTTTGTGTTTCCATACAAATTGTGAAATTTTTTGTTCTAGTTCTGTGAAAAATGCCAGTGGTAGTTTGATAGGGATTGCATTGAATCTGTAGATTGCTTTGGGTAGTAGAGTCATTTTCACAATATTGATTCTTCCAATCCAAGAACATGGTATATCTCTCCATCTATTTGTATCATCTTTAATTTCTTTCATCAGTGTCTTATAATTTTCTGCATACAGGTCTTTTGTCTCCTTAGGTAGGTTTATTCCTAGATATTTTATTCTTTTTGTTGCAATGGTAAATGGGAGTGTTTTCTTAATTTCACCTTCAGATTTTTCATCATTAGTGTATAGGAATGCAAGAGATTTCTGTGCATTAACTTTGTATCCTGCTACTTTACCAAATTCATTGATTAGCTCTAGTAGTTTTCTGGTAGCATCTTTAGGATTCTCTATGTATAGTATGATGTCATCTGCAAACAGTGACAGCTTTACTTCTTCTTTTCTGATTTGGATTCCTCTTATTTCTTTGTCTTCTCTGATTGCTGTGGCTAAAACTTCCAAAACTATGTTGAATAATAGTGGTGAGAGTGGGCACCCTTGTCTTGTTCCTGATCTTAGTGGAAATGGTTTCAGTTTTTCACCATTGAGGATGATGTTGGCTGTGGGTTTGTCATATATGGCCTTTATTATGTTGAGGAAAGTTCCCTCTATGCCTACTTTCTGCAGGGCTTTTATCATAAATGGGTGTTGAATTTTGTTGAAAGCTTTCTCTGCATCTATTGAGATGATCATATGGGTTTTCTCCTTCAATTTGTTAATATGGTGTATCACGTTGATTGATTTGCGTATATTGAAGAATCCTTGCATTCCAGGGATAAAGCCCACTTGATCATAGTGTATGATCCTTTTAATGTGCTGTTGGATTCTGTTTGCTAGTATTTTGTTGGGGATTTTTGCATCTATGTTCATCAGTGACATTGGCCTGTAGTTTTCTTTCTTTGTGACATCTTTGCCTGGTTTTGGTATCAGGGTGACGGTGGCCTCATAGAATGAGTTGGGGAGTGTTCCTCCCTCTGCTATATTTTGGAAGAGTTTGAGAAGGATAGGTGTTAGCTCTTCTCTAAATGTTTGGTAGAATTCACCTGTGAAGCCATCTGGTCCTGGGCTTATGTTTGTTGGAAGATTTTTAATCACAGTTTCAATTTCAGTGCTTGTGATTGGTCTGTTCATATTTTCTATTTCTTCCTGGTTCAGTCTCGGCAGGTTGTGCATTTCTAAGAATTTGTCCATTTCTTCCAGGTTGTCCATTTTATTGGCATAGAGTTGCTTGTAGTAATCTCTCATGATCCTTTGTATTTCTGCAGTGTCAGTGGTTACTTCTCCTTTTTCATTTCTAATTCTGTTGATCTGAGTCTTCTCCCTTTTTTTCTTGATGAGTCTGGCTAATGGTTTATCAATTTTGTTTATCTTCTCAAAGAACCAGCTTTTATTTTTATTGATATTTGCTATTGTTTCCTTCATTTCTTTTTCATTTATTTCTGATCTGATCTTTATGATTTCTTTCCTTCTGCTAACTTTGAGGTTTTTTTATTCTTCTTTCTCTAATTGCTTTAGGTGCAAGGTTAGGTTGTTTATTCGAGATGTTTCCTGTTTCTTGAGGTAGGCTTGTATTGCTATAAACTTCCGTCTTAGAACTGCTTTTGCTGCATCCCATAGGTTTTGGGTCGTCATGTCTTCATTGTCATTTGTTTGTAGGTATTTTTTCATTTCCCCTTTGATTTCTTCAGTGATCATTTCGTTATTAAGTAGTGTATTGTTTAGCCTCCATGTGTTTGTATTTTTTACAGATCTTTTCCTGTAATTGGTATCTAGTCTCATAGCGTTGTGGTTGGAAAAGATACTTGATACGATTTCAATTTTCTTAAATTTACCAAGGCTTGATTTGTGACCCAAGATATGATCTCTCCTGGAGAATGTTCCATGAGCACTTGAGAAAAATGTGTATTCTGTTGTTTTTGGGTGGAATGTCTTATAAATATCAATGAAGTCCATCTTGTTTAATGTATCATTTAAAGCTTGTGTTTCTTTATTTTTTTTCATTTTGGATGATCTGTCCATTGGTGAAAGTGGGATGTTAAAGTCCCCTACTATGATTGTGTTACTATCGATTTCCCCTTTTATGGCTGTTAGTATTTGCCTTATGTATTGAGGTGCTCCTATGTTGGGTGCATAAATATTTACAATTGTTATATCTTCTTGGATCGATCCCTTGATCATTATATAGTGTCCTTCTTTGTCTCTTGTAATAGTCTTTATTTTAAAGTCTATTTTTTCTGATGTGAGAATTGCGACTCCAGCTTTCTTTTGATTTCCATTTGCATGGAATATCTTTTTCCATCCCCTCACTTTCAGTCTGTATGTGTCCCTAGGTCTGAAGTGGGTCTCTTGTAGACAGCATATATACGGGTCTTGTTTTTGTATCCATTCAGCCAGTCTGTGTCTTTTGGTGGGAGCATTTAATCCATTTACATTTAAGGTAATTATCGATATGTATGTTCCTATTCCCATTTTCGTAAATATTTTGGGTTTGTTATTGTAGGTGTTTTCCTTCTCTTGTGTTTCTTGCCTAGAGAAGTTCCTTTAGCATTTGTTGTAAAGCTCGTTTGGTGGTGCTGAACTCTCTCAGCTTTTGCTTGTCTGTAAAGGTTTTAATTTCTCCATCAAATCTGAATGAGATCCTTGCTGTGTAGAGTAATCGTGGTTGTAGGTTTTTCTCCTTCATCACTTTAAATATGTCCTGCCACTCCCTTCTGGCTTGCAGATTTTCTGCTGAAAGATCAGCTGTTAACCTTATGGGGATTCCCTTGTGTGTTATTTGTTGTTTTTCCGTTGCTGCCTTTAATATGTTTTCTTTATATTTAATTTTTGATAGTTTGATTAATATGTGTCTTGGCGTGTTTCTCCTTGGATTTTTCCTGTATGGGACTCTCTGTGCTTCCAGGACTTGATTAACTATTTCCTTTCCCATATTAGGGAAGTTTTCAACTATAATCTCTTCAAATATTTTCTCAGTCCTTTTCTTTTTCTCTTTTTCTTCTGGGACCCGTATAATTCGAATGTTGGTGCGTTTAATGTTGTCCCAGATGTCTCTGAGACTGTCCTCAATTCTTTTCATTCTTTTTTCTTTATTCTGCTCTGCAGTAGTTATTTCCACTATTTTATCTTCCAGGTCACTTATCCGTTCTTCTGCCCCAGTTATTCTGCTATTGATTCCTTCTAGAGAATTTTAAATTTCATTTATTGTTTTGTTCATCATTGTTTATTTGCTCTTTAGTTCTTCTAGGTTCTTGTTAAACGTTTCTTGTATTTTCTCCATTCTATTTCCAAGATTTTGTATCATCTTTACTATCATTATTCTGAATTCTTGTTCAGGTAGACTGCCTATTTCCTCTTCATTTGTTTGGTCTGGTGGGTTTTTACCTTGCTCCTTCATCTGCTGTGTGTTTTTCTGTCGTCTCATTTTGCCTATCTTACTGTGTTTGGGGTCTCCTTTTCGCAGGCTGCAGGTTCGTAGTTCCTGTTGTTTTTGGTATCTGTCCCCAGTGGCTAAGGTTGGTTCAGTGGGTTGTGTAGGCTTCCTGGTGGAGGGGACTAGTGCCTGTGTTCTGGTGGATGAGGCTGGATCTTGTCTTTCTGGTGGGCAGGTCCACGTCTGGTGGTGTGTTTTGGGGTGTCTGTGGCCTTATTATGATTTTAGGCAGCGTCTCTGCTAATGGATGGAGCTGTGTTCCTGTCTTGCTAGTTGTTTGGCATATGGTGTGCAGCACTGTAGCTTGCTGGTCGTTGAGTGAAGCTGGGTCTTGGTGTTGAGATGGAGATCTCTGGGAGACTTTTGCCGTTTGGTATTACATGGAGCTGAGAAGTCTCTTGTGGACCAGTGTCCTGAAGTTGGCTCTCCCACCTCAGAGGCACTCTCTGTCCCCCGCAGTCTCCACCCATGAAGGGGCTTCCTAGTGTGTGGAAACCTTTCCTCCTTCACAGCTCCCTCCCACTGGTGCAGGTCCTGTCCCTATTCTTTTGTCTCTATGTTTTCTTTTTTCTTTTGCCCTACCCAGGTATGTGGGGGAGTTTCTTGCCTTTTGGGAGATCTGACGTCTTCTGCCAGCATTCAGTGGGTGTTCTATAGGAGCAGTTCCACGTGTAGATGTATTTCTGATGTATCTGTGCGGAGGAAGGTGATCTCCACGCCTTACTCTTCCGCCATCTTCTCCCTGTCTTTTTTTTTTTTTTTTTTGGCCAGATTATCTTGGCTATTCTTGCACATTTACTCAAACATAGGAACTTTACGATCTGTTTAAGATCAAGTTTCATAAATTATTCTATTTGATTTCTTTTTTGGAATTGCATTGTACCTGCAGTGAATTTTAAGAAATTAATACACTTATAATACTGACTGTTCTACATATGAATATGGTATAGAACCCTGTTTATTTAGATCCTTTATGTCCTTCAGTAAAGTTAATATTTTATTAAAGTTATTGCAACATTTTTTTTGTTTTATTCTCAAGTACTACCTTTTCTTACAGTAGTGAATGCCATTTTTTTTCCTATCACATTTTCTGATTATTGCTGGTATTTGGGAAAGCAGCTGTTTTTTTTATGTTTGATCTTCTATCTGGTGACTTGGTATACTCTGTTCTTAGTCCTAATAATTGGTAGATTATAGAGAGAGATTTCTAGGTAAATGGTCAAATTGTCTGTAAATGAGAATAGTATTGTATGTTCCTTTTCAGCCTTTAGGTCTCCAACCCCCTGTTCCTGCAGCAGATTCCACTGATTGGAACCTTTAGTACAATGCTGAATTTTAGCAGTGATAGTGAGCAGCCTCGTATTATTACTGAATTTCGTGCAGTGCTTCTGATGTTCCACTATGAAGAATAGTAATTGATGTAGGTTTTTAGTCGATGTTCTTTATCAATTGAGAAATTTCTTCCTATTTCTATTTTGCCAAGAGTTTTATTATGCATGGGTGTTAAAATTTACTGAATACTTTTTCGGCATCAATTAAGATAACTTTTTTTTCTCTTTCCCTCTTTTGTAATTGCAGTAACAGATTTAAGGTTATAAAATGTTTACTTGTATTTAATTTTAAACTACTGTCAGTTTTGACTAGAAAGATGTGAGAAAACAAAATTTTAAGATGCAGTATTTTCTGTTATAGAAATCTGTCTTCAAAGGAGTTGCAGGTGACACAGTAGAAAACTCAGTAGTTGACCAAAGGTAAGGTTGAGTTACCAGAAAAATATTATTTTCTTAATTATGTTTAATTATTGTTAATTTTTTAGTATTAGGAATGTTTATTTTATATTCTGCTATAATTAGGTTTAAATGATCTGTCATTGAATTGACAAGGAGAAAAAAGCCAGTATTATTGTCTATAATAGTGGTTCTCAACTGGGTGATTTTGCTTCCCTTCCCTTCCCAGATATTTGACAATGTCTGGAAACATTTTTGCTTGTCACAATTGTGGAGGGTAAGGGTGCTAGTGGCATCTAATGGGTAGAGGCCAGGAATGCTACTAAACATCCTACACTGCACAGGTCAGCCCCCAGCAACAAAAAATTATTCAGCCTAAAATATTAATTGAGCTAAGGTTGAGAACCTCTAGTTTAAGAAAAAGGCAAAGTATTGATTGCTATGGAGAAAATTAACGTAAAAATTTTGATGTTTAATTTATTTTATGTTACATATTTATTAAACTAGATTAAAAAGAATATGCATCTTTTTAACTTTGAAATTTTCTTTAGCTTTTTAGTTCCTCTTATTACTGAGTATGATAAGCATCTGGAAGAGCTAAATGGGCAGCTGAAATATTATCAGGTATGAAATCATAGCTATCAACCTTTTGGTAATATTTTCTTATAAAAAAAAGAAAAAAATAGGCTCCCTTTCTTTACAAAAACATTGATAAGGAAGAAAATGTTTACCTGTAATCAATTTACGTGTTATTTTCTGGTGTACAGCAAAGTAATTCAGTTATACACATTTATATGTGTGTGTGTGTATATATATGTATTCTTTTTCAGATTGTTTTCCATTATAGGTTAGTACAAGATATTGAATCTAGTTCCCTGTGCTATACAGTAGGTCCTTGTTGTTTATCTGTTTTATATATAGTAGTGTGTATCTGTTAATCCCGAACTCTTAATTTATCCCTGCCCCCTCTTTTCCCCTTTGGTAACCATAAGTTTGTTTTCTACTTCTGTAAGTCTGTTTCTGTTTTAAGTAAGTTCATTTGTGTCGTTTTTTTTTTTTTTAGATTCTACATATAAGTGATATCATGTTATTTGTTTTTCTCTGTCTGACTTACTTTACTTAGTATGATAATCTCTAGGATCATCCATGTTGCTGCAAATGCATTATTTCATTCTTTATGGCTGAATAATATTCCATTGTGTATATGTACACCACATCTTTTTTACCCATTCATGTGTTGATAGACACTTAGGTTGCTTCCAAGTCTTGGCTATTGTAAATAGTGCAGCTATGAACATTGGGGTGCATGTATCTTTTTGAATTAGAGTTTTTGTCTTGTCCAGATATATACCCAGGAGTGGGATTGCTGGATCATATGGTAACTCTGCTTTTAGTTTTTTAAGGAACCTCCATACTGTTTTCCAATTTACATTCCCACCAACAGTGTAGGAAGGTTCCGTTTTCTCCACACCCTCTCCAGTATGTATTGTTTGTAGCCTTTTTGATGATGGCCATTCTGACCAGTCTGAGGTGATACTTCACTGTGGTTTTGATTTGCATTTCTCTAATAATTAATGATGTTGAGCATCATTTCATGTGCCTGTTGGCCATCTGCATGTCTTCTTTGGAGAAATGTCTATTTAGATCTTCCCCCCATTTTTTGATTGAGTGGTTGTTTTTTTTGCTGTTGAGCTGTATGAGCTGTTTGTTTAAATTTTTTAATTGATAAAGAACAACAGAAAGCTCTCTTTTGCACAAATGGTATTTTGCTTTTATTTTTAGGACTAGTGAGACTAAAGTTTCTGCTGAATTCACTCTCTCAAAATTGCTATAATGACATGTGGTTTGATTGTTATAAAATGGAATATCTAGTTATCTTGAAATTAAACTGTTTTAAATTTTAATTTTTTATAATTTATCTGATTCATATGTGTCTTTAATCAGCTAGTTTACTAAGCTGTTTAACTTCATTTTTCCATTTGGCATTCTCCATCTAAGAGTGATTACTGGATTAATTTCAAGAGAGAGGAAGCTGTAGCAGAAAGCCTAAGGGGCAAGAATAGTTGCTACTTTTAGAGAGAAAAAAGATGTTGACAGCTACTTCTAAGAACACTTGCTCACGTAGATATTATTGAGTAGCAATAGTTCTTAAGACTTATCTTATTGACCAGTCAAAAAATAGTATATCTTGAAAGCAGGAAAATATTCACAATAATTCTCTATATGAAAGTTTCTTCCAGAAAATGTAAATAATAGGGGAAAATTTGCTGATAAGAAAGGTACTGCTGAATTTTTGTTTTCTTTCAACGATTAAATGTTTTGAAATATTTTACAGTAAAGAATCTTTAGTGTTACTGTAATGATCCACCCTGAATCCTAGTTAATGCATATATCCTACCTAATTATTTGAATAATATTTTTCAAGATACGCTGACATTTTTGCAATTTTTAAAGATCGATTTTTTTAGAAATAATTACAAAATGGGGATAATTGCTACAATAAAATCCAAACCTCTTAGTCTGCATGGCATTCAAGCAAGACCTGCCACCTGCCTTTCCAGTTTTACCTCTCATTGCATGGCTCCATGTGTGGTCAGTTCTCAGTTATCTGGTAGTGAATTCATTCATTTTGATTTAATTGTGATTCAGGCACAGCAGGGACCTGGGAAAGGTTCACCTTTCAAGCCGGCTTTGTAGTTATAATTGGCTGTTACTGTTTTCCTAGAGGAAGCTTCCTTGAGCTTCTCTAGTTGAAACGGAGAGAGAAAGGTTTAGAGGATTGCCTGTTCCACCGTTCCCTTGCCAGGTTCACTCCAGGATTGGCTCTTCTCCTTTAGCCTGGGGTACCCAATCAAGAGTAATGGACAGATCATGAATTGATTGCAGTTTTGTTGGAAGTATGAGTTTACATGGCCTCCTTCCTGATCTCCACTTGCTCGTTTACTCTTACTGAGAACTGACGACTATGCCTGTGTCATCTAATATTTTTTGCTTCTTTGCTTTTACTCATATTTCACCCTACTTGAAATGCCCTTTCTTTCCTGTTGAAATCTTACAATCCCTTTAACCCCTCAGAGAAAATTAAAAATACCTTCATTTCATTCCCTTTACAGTATATATTTTATTTGTATTGGTATTTTAGTTAGTGATTTTTTTTTTTTTTACCATCTTTCCTACTAATGTATGTGTTAGTGACCACATTGGTTTACTGTAGCAGCCTTGTATAGTGCAGAGAGTTTATACAACTCAAAAAGGTGGTCAATCAGAGACTGAATGAATTATTGCTAAAAAAGATCTTTATTTGCTTTTTTCGCCATTAACATTTTACTTTTTGAAATTCAAGCACTTACATGGACTTCACCTAAACTAAGATGAATTACGATATATATTCAAGGTCTAGGGACCATCGGATATTTCTTATAGTGACATATTAAGGAATATCTTACATCTCTTTTCCTGTAAACATCTCTAAATATAGGAATTACATTTTTAAATATTTCTTAATATGTTATATAAAATATTTTTACTTATATTCTATTCAAAATGTTCTTTTACATTCTGTGTATCATTAAAATATCTATATTTAATATTGCTTGTTAGAAGTGAAGAATAATTATTTCTTATCTGTAGACTAGTGTCATAGAATCTGATTGCTTGCCTATGAATGAACTACTTAATATAAATCTAATTGTCTGGAAAATGTTTTTCTGCAACCATATTTTATTCTTTCAGAAACAGATGGGTGAGATGAAACTACAACTTGAAAATGTCATCAAGGAAAATGAAAGGTAGATCAATTAACTACTGATTATCTTATTGTTGTCTTAGGTAACTTTTATTATTGTTATTTGGTATTTTATTCATGGAGTATACTGGTTATGAGTGTGGACGCTGGGGCCTGATTTCCTTTTTGACTCCTGGCTCCATTGCTTATTAGCTACATGACCTTGGACAAGTTAACCTCTTTGTGCTTTAGGGTTTCCTCATCTATAAGTGGGAGATAATAACAGAACCTATTTCGTAGAGCTGACTGTAAGGGATAAAGTAATTGCTTAAAATAGGGTACATAATGAGCACTTTATAAATATTAGCAATCATGAATAGTATAGTATAGAATATATATTAGGAAACATACTGATAAAACGGAAACCTATCAACCCACCATCCAGTTAAGAACTAAAATGTTATCAGTACTGGTGCACTTATCCATGTTTTCCTTCCCTATCCCATGCCCCTCCTTCCCTCTGCCAGCAGTTAATACTGTCTTGAATTTTTGTTTATCGTTCCCTTGCTTTTTAAAATTTTTGTAGGTATATGTATTCCTAATGATATATTATTTAGTTTTGCATTTTTAAAAACTTCCCAAAATAGTATTATTTAGTCTTCTGAGACTTACTTTTTTCCCACTCAATATCATGCATAAGCAGAAGAGTTTCAGGGATGGGTCATAGGCTATGTGAATATTCAATTTTGTAATATATTGCTAACCTAATTTCCAAACTGGCTATACCAATTTACATTCCCACCAGTGATATTTATGAGTTCTTATTGATTCGTATATTTTATCAGCACTTGCTCTTACCAGGTTTCTTAATTTTTGTTATTTTGAGTCCTAAATGGTATTTCATTGTGGTTTTAACTTACATTTTCCTGAATACCAATATGGTTAACCATTTTTCACGTATTTATTTACCCATGTGGTTTTCTCATGAAACGCTTGTTCATTTCTTTTTCCCATTTTCTCTTTATCTTTTCCTTAGTAAATTGTCAAAGTACTTTATATAATCTGTATTCTGAATATTTGTTAGTGTGCTGATCAGTGTAAACAGTAACCATCATAGACACTTCAAACAAGAAGGGATTTAGTCACTTACAGTTAAGTACTATGTAGGTAAGATAATTGGTTTTAGAGTCATACCTTAGAGGCTGAGATTCTGAGGCCAGGAATTTATGCTGCTGCCACCATCTCTGTAGCTACCACTACAGCATCATTTCCATGGAGTTGAAAACTTGACACTGGAAAGTGGGGCGTGGGATACTCACTTCAGGAGACACTCATGTCTATCAGTTTTGCTTGCCATCTGCTGTACCTATAGAAGAATGTTCTCAGCTCACTTCTGCCTTCTATATCCCCTTCAAGTGCCTGTCACTGGTGACACTTTAATCCCATCCACCACACCAGCTGCAAGGACATCTGGGAAACATAGTTTTAGACTTTCATCCGTTATGAAAGATGCTGGGATATGGAAAGGGATGGGAATGAATAATGAGTGCCAATGGCTCATTCAACGTGCTAGACAATAGGTATGTTTCAGATATCTGTTCCCAGGTTGTGATATTTTTGATCAACAGAAATTTCTTTTCTTTTTTTTTTTTTTTTTTTTTAATTTTGAGATAGTTGAATATATCAGTCTTCTTTCTTATGGTTGTTGGTTTTTGTGTCTAACAAATCCTCTCTCAGCCTGTGGTCATAAAGATCTTCTCTTACATTTTCTTCTAAAAATGTTCAGAGTTTTATTCTATCCCAAGTTTAACTTTTAAAGGTCATGCAACTGGACTGAGACCTGATATATCTTTTGTTGTCGCCTTACAAAACAAAACCAAAAAACGAAGAAATACATTTTTTTTGGTTTTAAATTCATTTAAAGGATAAGCTCTTTTTAAGTTTGGCATTCCTTTGTTTGCATTCTTCTATGTAAATCTCTTAATTGGATTTTCAGTTTTTCTCATTTATTTGTGTTTTTTCCCATGGGAAAGTTTTTCTAACTTTAACTTTTTATGATTTACTGTTCTTTCTCAAAATAAGTATTAAAAAGGCTATGATCTTGCTATTAAAGACTATTGCTAAGATTTTTGAATCACCAGTGTATGTAAGTTAAGTTTGTATTTTAATGTATTGGAGATAATACAGTGTTATATGATTGAGCTAATGATTTAGTTGTTTCCTATATTTGACTCCATACTCTTCCTTTTATGTCCAGGTCTTTTGAAACCAGTCTTTTAAAAATCTGCCTTTACCTGTTTAATAGTAGTGCAGTCATGGCTCATGAATGTATTTATTCTTAGTATAATAGGGAAATGGGAAAAATGGATTCTAAGCTTATTAAAAGGCACTTTTAGTAACTTGAAATGTTATCAGGTTTTAAAGTGAACTCTATGCCCTTAGGGCAACATCCTGCTTTTAATTAAGTATTGCTGTTAAAGACTGCAAAATCAAGAAGAGCTTATCATTTTTAAGGAAAATATCTTAAATATGGTCAAGTCTGAATAATGGAAGCTAGCAGTGGCATGGATTACACAATAGTATGCAATTCCACATTACTGGGTTTTGGAAACATTTTAATACATTTGTGTATAGGTGAGTATTTTCTGGGAATTGATTACAAATAGAAAATAATGAAGTCATTTTATAAAATGAGACTTAGGAAGAGGTGAAAAGATACTCATTTTATCATCCTTCCCATTTTTAGTTTATTCCTTTAAACTCAGTTCATGTTGAGAATATAGTGTTTTTTATTTTGTTTTTGTCTCATTTTTTCTTTAATATCATATTTCCTCCTCAAAACTTGCCAGAGGATGAAAATTGGATAAGATAATTAAATGAGTGAATATATATACAGCACTTCCTGGCACTAAGAAATACTTACCTTTTATTGTTATTATTTTTATTTTATTATTGAGGGTATGAAAGACATTATTTGTTGCCTCCATAAGAGCTATTTTCCCTTCTTTCATAATTCATATAACCCTGATTTTGTTCCAGTTGCATTGTGCTCAGTGGAGATGAGCTTCTTCCACAATCTCAGGTGATAAATCTTTGATTATAAACCAGTGCACATTTCTTTTTGCCAGGAATTGGTCTAAGTATGAACATGTGACTCACTTGTACCCAGTGAAGTATAAGGGAGAGTCTGTTGTAGAGCCTCTGGGAAAGCTTTTTCTCCCTGATAAAAAGAGAGACTGGCAAGAAGAAAACTTAACCTCCTTCCCGTTCCTTGTCATTTTAGGAAGTGATATATGTTGAAGCTGCTATAGCCATTTTGTAACCATGAGAGTATGTATCAGAAACACAATGAGATTAGAAGAAGGGAAAGATGGGGAAGCCTTTGGTCCTTAAATTACATTATTGAACTGCTGAAACAAATCTAGAGCCACTTGCCTTCAGATTTAATATTTGGTGAGGTAATAAAACATTCATTCAATCATTCACAAATATTTATTGAGTACTTACTAAGTACCAAGCACTATTCAAGTTTCTGGAATACATTAGTGAATAAAACAGACAAAAATCACTGTTGCTTGTAGTCAAAGTATAGTAACTAGTACAGAGACTTAACGGCACCTGTCAGGGGTTCACAAACTGCAGCTTGAGGGCCAAATCTGGCCTGCCACCTCTTTTGGTAAATAAAAGTTTATTAGATCATGGCCAGACTTGTTCATTTGTATATTGTCTATGGCTGCTTTTGCTCTACAATGATGGAGTTGAATAGTTGAGACAGAGACTGAATGGCTCACAAAACCTAGAATATTTGGTATCTGGTCCTTTACAGAAAAAGTTTACTCTTCTCTGATACATGTAGCTATCTTTTGCTGCGCAATCTGTTAACTAGTCTTTGGTTCAACTGTCACCAAAAAGCTTTTTTGAAATTTATAACTGTCTTTACTTTTTTATTTAGGCATATATGTAGCTTTAGAGCACAGAAACAGCAAACTTCAGCAAGAGTATAAAGTTAGTATTTAATAAATTAAAAGAATTATATTTAGCATATTATTTATTTTACTAAGTTTGTAAGTTTTTGTTTTATGATAGTCTAATATATTTATCTTTTTAAGATTAAAACTAAATATTTATGATTTAGAAGATTTCAATAGCATTATAAAATAGAATTGTTTTTAGCACTATTTTCATTGATTTGTTCTTATTGACCAATGATAATTGAATAATAAACAATAATATAGATCAGAGTTGTAATTTTAGATTTGATTTCACCATCCCTAATTATTATATCATTAGTGTATGTTGATAATAGCCTATGAACACAATATAGTCTATTTGAAATTTGGGAAGAAGGAGTTCATGTGTATATTTATAAAAATAGTAATAAAGCCATTATTTTTCAGTACTTGTCCAAAAATGGTATTCTCTACCCCAAAACTTCATTTATATAATAGCAAAAGATGAATATATTTGATCTATTTTCCAATGAGAGAGTGAAAAGATATCTCTGGAATTACATGGTAAACCCTGCTGTTCTGATGCTAATTTACACCATTATACTGTGAGGAAGACCATCCCCAAAAGTTCACCCAAATCCTAAGCTTTCATTATAAAGTTTAATATTTCTCTTTTTAATAACCTTATATAAATTCAGAGTTACCCTGATTTCTGTATATGTCTCTGTTTATAATAAGTCTGTGTTTGTATATTTACATACATATATGCCTCTTACCACACCCTCCTTCGATGACTAGTCTCCAGTCACACTGGCCGTCTTACTTTGGCTTTCTTAAAACTGGCAAACCAGTTTCCACTAGAAGACCTTTTACTTATTTCTTCTGCCTGGAATGTTATTCTCCAGACCTACACAGGACTGTCTCCTTCTCTTCAATCAGGCAGGCATTCCCTGACCACATTATCTAGCACTGTTCCTCCCTCCCCAACTTTCTGTTTTCTATTATCCAATTTTATTTGTGGTACCTGTTACTACCTGAAATTATTTATTTGCTTGGTTATTATTTGTCTTATCTACTAGAATGTATCCTTCATGGAGCAGGGCCCTTGTCTATTCTGTTTACCACTGTATACGTAACACCTTTGAACAGTGCTTGATACATATTAAATGCTCAAAAAATATTTTTTGAGTGGATGATTGCAAATATTAAGAACATAAACACATACATATATTCATATTCGGCTCTTTTTGCTTCAAGAAATAGAAACAGGTCATTCTGAGTAAATGGGAATGTATGATAAGGAGGAACATGGAATACAGCTAGAACTGGGAAACAATTAGGACCATCTCTGAGGATATGCTCCTCTTATCAGTTGTCTCATACAGCCTTAATTGTCCCCCTCAGTAATGACACCCCTTTCCATATAGCAGCTGCTCCTATTCTTCCAACCAAAAAGCTGATTCTCTCTGTTCTTTAGGTCAAATCCTGAAGGGACCCACTCTTGTTGGTTACTAATGGCCAACACTTCTATTTTCAGAACGCTTCATGCCAGTCAGCGTATGATAGGGCTGCCCTTGAGAAATATGCAAAACTTTAGTCTAATCATTGACTTCCCTCTGTAAAAAATAGCCTGCGCTATTCCCCAGAGCATGGGTTATGGTCAAGGATTACTTAAGTCTGTGCATGGCAGATGGTGTTAACTATAACATGTCCAATATATACATTAGATTGTAATTGTTGAAGATACCACTCTGGCTGGAGACATCAGAGAAGGCTTAAGTGAGAGGATGAAGTTTGAACAGAGTCTTTAAGAATGAGTAGGAGTTCATCAAATGAAAAATCGTATGTTTATTAAAATACAGATCATTTACTGTGGTTATATCTCAGCGTATTTGTATAGGGGAATTAGGCATAAGACTGGGATGGTGGGCAGGGAGCAGATCATATAAGATCTTATATGCGCTGCTAAGGAATTTAAACTTGTCTTACAGATGGCGTAGGGGGCTCTTCAAGGGTTTTAAGCAGAGGAGGAGGGTGCACTGTTGAAGGATTGAATTCAATTGCATTTAGAACTTGAAAATTCCAAATTTTTCTGGAAAGAATATATACGATTCACTGTAGGAGCAGAAGAAGGGAAGCAACAATTCTAGTTATCAGACTGTTCTGTATGAATCCCCAAAAGAAACACTACACCATGGCAAGGATGTGGATACCTTCACTGAGGAAGCTTGGACTTAAGGATGAAAAATGTCTGTCAGGTGAGGGAAGGCAGGATGAAAAATGTCTGTCAGGTGAGGGAAGGCATGTAGAGAGGTTGTACCAGGCAGTTGTCTAGAATGTTTTCTAATTGTTTGTATTTGTCTTACTCTATCTTCTCTCTTACTCGACTGTAAGATTCCCTAACACTATTCCCCGTTCCCCTATTTTAAGATCTACAAAATTGGGATATAGCCATAGTGAATGGCATGTCAAGATTAATAAGCAGCAATTTTTATTTTTAATCGTATGTAAAAGAATGGTGCATCTTACTATCAATGATAAATTCAATTCAAAGAAAGACTGGTTAGAATTGTATTTGATTTGTCTTTGTCACCTCAGAGATCAAAACTTTTAGAAAGTCATCTTGGCCAAAATTCTATTGCCTATTAATGATAATTAGTTATAATTTCAGGACTGCAGTTACTGGCTGGGTGATTTTCCTGGTATTAATACTTTAATCTACCTGGAACTCAGTTTTTTGTTTTTTTTTTTTTACTGAAGTATAGTTGATTTACAATGTTGTGCCGATCTCTGCTGTACAGCAGAGAGACTCGGTTTTACACATATATACATTCCTTTTTCGTATATTATTTTCCAGTATGGTTTATCACAGGATATTGAATATAGTTCCCTGTGCTATACATTAGAACCTTGTTGTTTATCCACTCTAAGTGTAATAGTTTGCATCTGCCAACCCCAAACTCCCAGTCTATCCCTCTCTTTCCCCCCTCCCCCTTGGCAACCACAAGTCTGTTCTCTACATCTATGAGTCTGTTTCTGTTTTGTAGATAGGTTCATTTGTGCCATATTTTAGATTCCACATATAAGTGATGTCATATGGTATTTGTCTTTCTCTTTCTGACTTACTTCACTTAGTATCATAATCTCTGGTTGCATCCATGTTGCTGCAAATGGCATTATTTCATTCTTTTTTATGGCTGAGTAGTATTCCATTGTATATATGTACTACATCTTCTTTATTCATTCATCTGTTGATGGACATTTAGGTTGTTTCCATGTTTTGGCTATTGTGAATAGTGCTGCTATCAACATAGGGGTGCATGTATCTTTTTGAATTATAGTTTTGTCTGGGTATATTCTCAGGAGTGGGATTGCTGGATCATATGGTTCATTCTATTTTTAGTTTTCTGAGGAACCTCCATACTGTTTTCCATAGTGGCTGTACCAACTTACATTCCCACCAACAGTGTAGGAGGTGGAACTCAGTTTCTTTTTTTTTTTTCCTCCATGCAAATTATTCTTTATTTCTCCAAACACTCATACTTACTTAGCATTCTGTCTGCTCACATTTTCCAACAGCCTGAGAAAACCACCCACATCTCTATACATTAAACTTATACACATTCTTAGGAACCGATTTAAATATGATCTTTTCTGAAAAATCTTTGCACATTCCATTATAGTATTTTTATACCTTGGTTAGGGCATTTTTTACTTTTACTTTGGATTGCAAACACTTGCTTATGTATATGTACATTAAATCATTAAAACAAGAATTCAAATCTGTTTCATGTCTTCTATTACTTAAATAAGTCTTTTTTTTATTAGTTATCTATTTTATACATATTAGTGTATATATGTCAATCCCAATCTCCCAATTCATCCCCCCCAACCCCGCTTTCACCCCTTAGTGTCCATACGTTTGGATCTCAGTTTCTTAATCTATGAAATGAGAGATTTGGACTAGATTTCAGTTTTATTGTTTATATATTTTTATGATTATAGTTAAGTGCTTCTTAAATATCTTTTGAAGTAATACTGCAAGTGGTAAGATAGAAAAATAATAAAAACCATAAGTAACAACTTAAAAGGCATAGATATGTAGTAATTTAATGTAAAGCATCATATTATATTTTAGGATAATATTTATTTTCTTAAAGACTTTTTATCAGGAATATCTTATCCAATGAAATAGTCAACAGGAAGAGGTCAGAAACACTGTTACTTTTTTGATTTACTACATTGTACCTAGCATAAAATATAGTACAAACCCTCTTTCTTTCTAGATTAATAGATGGTCTGCAGATTGAAAGAGGCAATGAAGTGGAGAATCATAAGACATGCGTAGAATACTTTAAAATTTTTTGACTTTGTCTTAATGTAAATGTGCACTTATTTAATCTTTTTTATATAATGCCTAAGATGGTTACTTTGAGTAAGCCTACTAATTGTAGTTCTTTGTTGTCTTTTATACATAAACCATAAAGATAATTCATTCTTTATAATTTACAGTTTCAGTTTCTTTGGAAGAGTGAGAACTTAGAGATCCTTTTGATCTCCTTTTGATCCTCTGTGATTTTATAAATTTTCTGACGTTTTATAGTTATTTTACCTACCTCTAATTCAACAGCAGCTATTTAACAACTCATCTTTACTGAGCCTTTCATATTCAGTTTAGGTTTCATAGAAAAAAAACCCCAGCTCTTTTGTATTTTTATTTTTTTCACTTTGGGTCACATTTAATTAAACTGTACAATTATAATAATAGTTTATGGCAGGTATAGTAGATTGGCTTGACATCTGTTCCACCTCCTTTTTGTATACCTTCTTGTACTGCAAAGGCTGGAAAACTAAAAACTAGTTCAGGGTAGGAATTAGGTTCTGCTAATGATAAACACATGTAAGAGACCTAAATTAGGAGATAAGTAGGAGGAGAAGCTGTGTATGAGAATCTATTTTTGTGGATGAGAATCTAACAAGTGTAGAGTGGCTCTAGAGCCAATAATTCTGGCAGCTGCTTCTGTCAGAGCTAAGTCAGGGTGTTCCTGAAGGCAATAGCTCTGGCAGTAACTTCCTGACACCAGGATCTCAGCTAAAGAGGTGTGATCCTAGAACCAGCAGTTGGTGTAGCCACTTCCTGATTGTCCAGCTTCCTAATTGTGGTCTGTATATCATTTCTCTCAGCAAAACAGTTCTGCAATTAACTAAACCAATAAGATTGACTTTTTTTTAGCATTTGCACTAGAAAATAGAGATCAGCTAGTTGATGGTGACTGCAGATAAAGCACCTATGCAGAGAAATGTGGTGCTACTAATGTTATTAATAAGGGTAACACTATTTACTTCTACAAAGGTTTGTATGATTTCTCTTCATTTCTCCTCTTACTATGAAGCCAACCAAATATGATGGAACTTTCTCCTCTTTATTTTCTTACAGTTCTTACGTTTTGACTTGATTATATATTTGAATAAATACAGCTAGGACCAGAACTATCTTACTATCCTATACATAATATCTCTTCAAATGTTTGTTGAACTTACTAAAATTATTGATATCTAATTTTCAAGATTTGTTAACCATACATAAAAAATAATGCTTTGAAAAAGACTAATTCCTTAAACCTATGCAGTACTTAAATGGCTTTATTTTCTCAATTATACTGCTAAGATCTTTGGAGAATTAGATAACATGTATTTGCTTAGTATTTATAAATATATTATTGCAGCTAAATTATATTTCAAAGAAAACAAGGGCAAAAATAAACAGGAATGTAAAAGATATAAAGAGTAAAGAACAAGTTTGAGTATATGTGTGTATATTTTTCTGTTTATACTACTCATATATGAACCAACAGGAATATACTGTGTTTTTCAAGACCCATGAAACATTTACATAGACATGGGCTGCAGACCCTCCGCACCACATACATACATACAAATTAAACATAAATCACACCTACAATAAATTAGAAATAACAAGAAGTGAGTGTAAAGAATTTCTTCTAATTACATTTTCAACTACTGAGATAAAGAGGAAAGCTAAAATTAAAAACTACATAAAATAAATAGCATATCAAACTAGTGAGATGCAGCCAAACTAGTACTCAGAACATTTTTAATTAACTGAAAATAAGTTAGATAGTTTTGTTTACAGTGATGGCCACAGACTCCTTCTGAGAAAACTAGAGAATCTGGACAAAAACTAGAAAATCTTGACAAAAATTTGACAAAAATCAAATTTGTTTAAAGTGAATTGGAGTCAGTGTAGAATTGTAGGGTAAAGACCAAGAAAAGAAAGAAATCCAGGGATATGAGCCTGCATTTTGGGTTACTTTCCCTTAAATATATCTCCCAATGTCAGAAGAGGTGAAGAGAGGTTGAAAACTGAGCAGAGCTTGAAACGAATTCATGGAGCTAGCGAAATAAGAATTGAAATTCAGGCCCATCAAACTTGAGGGTAGGTGGCTCAGGAACATACAGGCTTTGAAGTAAGAGTGACTCCCCCAAGTTAGACTAGTCCTGAAAAGATCTAAAACATGACTCTGATGTTTGATACAACATGATGTTATAAATGACATGATCAGGGATTGATAATACCCCTCCCCACCTGAAAAAAGAAAAGGAAGACTTTTAGAGGAAGATAACATCATTGCTAGGCCTCAGAATATCTCTGTACTTTTTTACTTGTGATATCTGGCTCATATCTGGCGTAAAAAGAACTGGTAATGGGAAGATTGAAGACAGCATGGTTAAAAAAATCATAAAAAAATAGTATACAATAGAAGCAGATCCACAGTTTGGTCTTTAAAATAACTATGCACTATGTTCAATGAAATAAGACACAATTTTGAGAATTTCTATAAGAGAACTAAAAACTCTTAAAGAACCAAATAGAAATTCTAGAACTGAAAATTGCAGTAATAATGGAAATCAGACATAACTGAAGAGAGAATTAATGGAATGCAACCCAAGTCAGAAGAAAATATTCAGAATGAAGGTCAGAGAGAGAAGGGGATAGAAAATGCAGAACTAACTAACTAACTAACTAACTAACTAAATAAATAAATAAAAAGTAAGAGACATATGGGAAATAATGAAAACAGCTAAAAGTCATATAGCTTGAGTCCCAGAAAGAGAGGACAGAGAGACATCAATCCACAGATTAAGAACACACCATGCATCGTAAGCAGGATAATACAAAAGTACTGTACCTAGGTACATTATTATAAAATCAAAGAAAACCAAAGAAAAAGAAAAAGCTTAACAGCAGAATGAGCTTATCTTCTTATTATCTAGCTGCAATAAGATATTAACTGACTTCTCAACAGAAATACTGGAAATCAGGAGACAGTGGAATATTTTTAAAGTGCTGAAAGAAAAACTGTCAATGTAGAATTCTTTACCCAGTGAAATATCCATCAGAAGAAAGGTCAGATGAAAAGAAATTGAGAGCATTATCATTAGCAAAATTAAAGAAAATCCTAAAAAGATATTCTACAAAAAGAAAATAATCCCAGAGGAAAGCTTAGAATTATGGGAAATGGTGCCCATGGGAGAAAGTCTAATGAACATCAGCTATTCTAAAACAATAATAATGTCTCTAAAATATCTGTAGAGAATTAAATATAAGGCAGCAATATCATAAATTTAGGGAAAGGTCATTTGGAGTTAAAATATTCTCAGGTTCTAGCATTACCCAAAAGAAATATAATACTAATTTATTTTAGAGTTTGATAACTCAATGATGCATGTTTTAATCTTTAAAAGTAAAGCCAACTGCCAACCAAGATAATGTAACTGCCAACCAAGATAATAGAGTAGAAAAATGAAGTAATAAAAAAGGATATTTCATAATGATAAAAGATATAACAGTTTTAAATTTGCAAGTACCTAGAGACTTGCCTGGTGGCACAGTGGTTAAGAATCCAGTTGCCAATGCAGAGGACGTGGGTTCAAGCCCTGGTCTGGGAAGATCCCACATGCCGCGGAGCAACTAAGCCTGTGCGCCACAACTGCTGAGCCTGCGCGCCACAACTACTGAAGCCCGCACTCCTAGAGCCCATGCTCCGTAACAGAAGAAGCCACCGCAATGAGAAGCCTGTGCACCACAACAAAGAGTAGCCCCCGCTTGCCGCAACTAGAGAAAACCTGCACACAGCAATGAAGACCCAACGCAGCTAAAAATAAATAAACAAACAAATAAATAAATTTATTTATTTTAAAAATATTTGCAAGTACCCAGTAACAAAGCCTCAGAATAGAAAATTTCAAGTTTTCTGTTTTTCTAGATTAGAAAAATTCAGTGATAGCATTGAATGGCAAAACAGACAAATCCACTAGATAGCAGGAAATATAAACATATTGCTCCTTAGTAATTGAAAGAAAAACTCAAAAAATAATATTTGAACCATGCAATTAACAAACCTGCTTAACAGACAAATACCTAATACCTTCAAAATACATATTCT
The DNA here is from genome assembly GCF_949987535.1 of Balaenoptera acutorostrata. Taxonomy (NCBI): domain Eukaryota; kingdom Metazoa; phylum Chordata; class Mammalia; order Artiodactyla; family Balaenopteridae; genus Balaenoptera; species Balaenoptera acutorostrata. Next base: position 130,953,071 of record NC_080068.1, on the reverse strand, counting down.
TTTTAAGTACACATAAAACAGTTCCAAAGTTGACGAATTCAGAAAGTAACTCTCGGGACTTCCCTGGTGGTCCAGTGGGTAAGACTCTGTGCTCCCAATGCAGGGGGCCCTGGTTCAATCCCTGGTCAGGGAACTAGATCCCACATGCATGCCGCAACTAAGAGTTCACATGCTGCAACTAAGAAGTCTGCGTGCTGCAACCAAGAAGTCTGCATGCTGCAGTCTTCCACAACGAAGATCCCGTGTGCCATAACTAAGACCTGGTGCAGCCAAAATAAATAAATATTTAAAGGAAAAAAAGAAAGCGACTCTCAGATTTTTTAAGTACTCAGATTCTGTTCCTTACTAACAGTGAAAATTGTATTAGAAATCAGTTTTTTTAAAAAAAAGAAAAGAAAAAAGGAATCAGAAAATTCCCAGCTGTTTCTAATTAAGCAGTATGCTTTTAAATATTACTCATAGGTCAAAGAATTAACCATGAAAGCTGGAGAATATTTTCAGCTGATAGATAGTGAAAATACAGCATAAAAACTGTGGGTTGCAGTTAAGGCCATTCTTAGAGGGAAATCCATACTCTTAAGTGCATATATTAGAAAAGAAGTCTGAAAATCAGTGGTCTCTAAGAATTTGCTGAACAGGTTAGGAAAAGAACAGCAAACTAAACCCAAAATTATAAAACATTTGGAGAATTAGGGTACATCAGGCAAGAGACAGCAGGATTGCAAATTGTAAGATTAAACACCCCTACCCCAAATACTTCAGATATTAAAACAAAAATAAACTACTGATGCATATAGGTGGCCCTTGCTTTGCATGACAGTGCAGGACTATAAAAATGACCTTGCAAGGTGTGTCCAAGGTGATGGAGTACGAAGACCCTGAACTCACCTCCTCCTCTAGGCACACCAAAATTACAACTATTTACAGAGCAGCCAGCAATGAGAATAACTTGAAGACTAGCAGAAAAGATTTTTCACAGCCTAAGATACAAGGAAAGAACCAAAACAAGATGGGTAGGAGGGGCCAAAGACATAATGTAGTCAAGACCCGCACTTTCAGGTAGGTGACCCACAAATGGGAGGATAATCACAATCACAGAAGTTCTCCCTAAGGAGCGAGGGGTCCAAGCTCCACATCAGGCTCCCAAGCTGAGGGTCCTGCACTAGAAAGACAGGCCCTCAAAACTTGTGGCTTTGGAAGCCAGCAGGACTTGCATATGGGAGAGCCAGAGGACTGTAGGAAGCAGAAACTCCACTGTTAAAGCGTATACACAAAATCTCACATGCTCTGAGTCCCAGAACTGAGACAGTAATTTGAAGGAGCCTGTTAAGACCCACTTGCTGATCTCGTAGAGTCTCCTGGAGAGGCGGGGCAACTGGGACTCTTCCTGATGACATTGGCGACAGCCATTTTGGGGAGTTCATTCTACCATGAGGACACTGGTGCTGGCAAGTGCCATTTTGGAGTCCTCCCTTTAGCCTACTAGCGCTGGGGGCCTGCCTGCCCAACAGCAGAGAAGCTCCAGTTCCAGTACCTCCCGGGTGAGCAGCCAGCCTTGCAGGGACCTGGCTCCACCCACCAGTGGGCCGGAACCAACCCCAGGCCTCCCCAACACCCACACCCAGGTACCCTGGGGCTCAACTCTACCCACCATCAGGTCAGAACCAGCCTTGGAACACCCCTGGCCTTGCTGCCAGCCACACCAGGACCCAGCCCTGCCCATCAGCTAGCCAGGACCAGCCCCAGAATCTCCAGAGCCCCAGAGCCAGCTTCATTAGGATGTGGCCCCACCCACCAGTAGGCTGACACCAGCACTGGACCCCCTGGGTCCCACAGCCAGCACCCAGGGAACTAGATCTGTATACCACTGGGCTGAGACCCACCCCCCTGCCAGGTCATGTGACCAGCTGTACCAGAACCCAATACTGCCCGCTAGTGGGCCAGCATCTACCCAAGGACCTCCCAGCCTGTGCATCCAACAATGCCAAAATCTGGCCTGCCCACCAGCAGGCCAGCAGCCACCATGCAAGGCAGGGCATAGCAGCCAACCAGCCTAGGGATGAGCCTTGTCTACCAGTGTGCCAAGAGTAGTCAGCCTCATCACACAGAAGGGCCCACACAGCCCACATATGGGGTCAAGTGCTGCTGGGCCCCATATGTGGGCTGTCTCTTACCTAAGACCACTTCTCCAACATCTGGAAACATAACTGACCTACTTAATACTTAGAAATAAACATGGAAAATTAGGCAGAACAAGGAGGGAAGGAATATGTTCCAAATGAAGACAAAACCCCAGAAGAACTAAGCCAAGTGGAGATAAGCAATCTACCTGATAAAGAGTTCAAAAGAATGATAATAAAGATGCTCATTGCAGCTCGGTGCTTTGTGTCCACCTAGAGGGGTGGGATAGGGAGGGTGGGAGGGAGACTCAAGGGGGAGGAGATATGGGGATATATGTATATGTATAGCTGATTCACTTTGTTACACAGCAGAAACTAACACACCATTGTAAAGCAATTAAACTCCAATAAAGATGTTTAAAAAAAAAATTCACTCTGGCAGAAGCTAAAATTTGATACAATTACATTTAATACAGATAAATCACAATTGATAAAGCCTGTCTTGTAAAAAAAAAAAAAAAGAATATGTGAGTACATATTCACCTTATATTCAAGATATTTGCTTTCTCATAAATAGCTGTCAGAGTTTTATTTTCTAATCATCTTTCCTTTCTCCACTGATCTGATGTTATCTTTATTATTAACTAAATACATATATTTGAGTTTGTAAAATAATCACAAAATGAGAAATACAGACACTTGAAAATGTTTAGAGAAAACTGTGTAACTCTGTGCTGATAAATGTGAAACTGTAAGTGAAATAAACAATTTTCTATGAAAAAAAAGGTGCTCAGTGAACTCAGGAGAAGAATGAATGAACACAGTGAGAAGTTAGAAGTTTCTAACAAATAGTTAAAAAATATAAAGAAGTAAACAGAGCTGAAGAAGATAATAACTGAAATAAAAAATACACTAGAAGGAATTAACAGTAGAGTATATGATACAGAGGAACAGATCAGTGAACTGGATGACAAAGTAGAAGAAATCACCCGAACTGAACAAAAAAAGAAAAAAGAGTTTTTTAAAAAGAGGACAGTTTAAGAGACCTCTGGGACAACATCAAGCATAATAACATTCAAAATATAGGAGTTTCAGAAGGAGGAAATAGAGAGAAAAGGGCAGAGGAGTTATATGGAGAAATAATAGCTGAAAACTTTCCTGACCAGGGAAAGGAAGTAGACATGCAGGTCCAGGCAGCACAGAGAGTCCGAAACAAAATGAACCCAAAGAAGTCCACACCAAGACACATTGTAATTAAAATGGCAAAAATTAAAGATAAAGAGAGAATCTTAAAAGAAGCAAGGGAAAAGCAACTAGTAGCATACAGGGGAACTCCCATAAGGCTATCAATTGACTCTTCAGCAGCAACTTTGTGAGCAGAAGGGATTGGCACAATTGATTCAAATTGATGAACATACCAACCAAGAATACTCTACTCAGAAAGGCTATCATTCAAATTTGAAGGAGAGATAAAGAGTTTTACAGACAAGCAAAAGCTACAGAGTTCAGCACCACTAAACCAGCTTTACAATAGATATTAAAGGGACTTTTCTAAGTGGAAAGGGCTACAACTAGAAATAGGAAAACTGTGCAAAGAAAAATCTGATTGGTAAAGACAAACATACAGTAAAATAGATCATCCACTTATAAAGCTAGTAGGAAGGTTAAAAGACAAAAGTAGTAAAAGCATCTATTTCCACAACAAGTATTTAAGGGATACACCCCACAAAAAGTTATAAAATGTATCAAAAACATTAAACATGGCAGGAGATTTTAAAAATGCAGGGTTGTCAGAATGGTTTGATCTTAAGGGATCATCAACTTAAAATAATCATATATGAATGAATTTAAAATATATATTATTTATTTTATATATATATATCTTTATAAATATAGTTATATATGAACCTCATTGTAACCACAAACCAAAAATCTGTAATAGATATGCAAAAAAGAAAAAGGAATCTAAACACCAAACTATAAACTATAACACTAAAGGTAGTCATCCAGCAGATCACAAGGATACAGAGCAAAATAAAGAAAGGAAGAAGAGAGAACCACAAGAACAACCAGAAAACAGTGAACAAAATGACAGTAAGTACATACATATCAATAATTATTTTAAATGTATTGGACTAAATGCTCCAGTCAAAAGACTTAGAGTGACTGAATGGATACAGAAAGAAGAACTATATATATGCTTCCTAGAAGAGACTCACTTTAGATCTAAAGACACAGAGATGGAAAGTGAAAGTATGGAAAGAAGTTTTCCATGCAAATGGAAACAAAAAGAAAGCTGGGATAGCAGTTCTTATATCAGACAAAATAGAGTTTAAAACAAAGACTGTTACAAGAGACAGAGAAGGACATTACATAATGATAATGGGATCAATCCAACAATATATAATAATTGTAAATATTTATGTCCCAACTTAGGCGCACTTAAATATGTAAATCAAATATAAGTAGACATAATGGGAGAAATTGTGTTGAGTTACACAATAATAATATGGGACTTTAACACCCAACTTACATCAATGGAAGATCATGCATCCAGACAGAAAATCAATAAGGAAACACTAGCCTTACATCAGATAGACTTTATTTATATGTACATCTATGTATATATATGTATGTATAAAACATTCCATCCCAAAAGTAACAGAATAAACATTCAACTACATATAGAACATTTTCCAGGATAGAGCACATACTAGGTCACAAAGTAAGTCTCGGTAAAATTAAGAATATTGAAATTATATTAAACATCTTTTACAATCACAATGCTATGAGACTAGAAATCAATTACAATGAAAAAACTACCAAAAAAAAAAAAACCAGTAGAGGCTAAGCAATATGCTACTAAACAACCAATGGGTCACTGAAGAAATCAAACAGGAAGTCAAAAAATACCTGGAGTCAAATTAAAATAGAAATAGAATGGTGGAAAAGCTTTGGGAAGCAGGAAAAGCTGTTCTCAGAGGGAAGTTTCTAGCAATATAGGCCTACCTTAGGAAGTAAGAAAAATCTCAAATAAGCAATCTACCGTTACACCTAGAGGAACTAGAAAAAGAACTAATAAAACCTAAAGTTAGTAGAAGAAAAGGATCAGAGCAGAAATAAATGTAATAGAGACTTTTAAAAAATAGAGAAAATCAGTGAAACTAAGCTCTGGTTCCTTGAAAAGATAAACAAAATTGATAAACCTTTAGCCAGAGTCATTAAGAAAAAGAAAGGACCCAAATCAGAAATGAAAGAGAAGTTACAGATTCATATTTCTGTACTGACAATACAGAAATATGAAAGATCATAAGAGATTACTGTGAAAAATTATACACCAATAAAATGGAGAACCAAGAAGATACAGATAAATACCTAGAGATGTACAATCTAGGTACAAGACAAGGATGCCCACTCTCACCACTTTTATTCAACATAGTATTGGAAGACCTAGCCACAGCTATCAGACAAGAAAAAGAAATCAAAGGTATCCAAATCAGAAGGGAAGAGGTAAAATGTCTACTATACATAGAAAATCCTAAAGATGCCACCAGAAAACTAGAGCTCATTAATGAATTCAGTAAAGTTTCAGGATACAAAGTTAACATACAGAAATCTGTTGCATGTCTATACACTAACAATGAAGTATCAGAAAGATAAGTTAAGGAAACAACCCCCAATTTACCTTCACATCAAAGAGAATAAAATAGCTAGGAATAAAACTACCTAAAGAGGCACAAGACCTGTGTTCCAAAAACTATAAGACATTGATGAAAGCCATCCAAGGACTAAATTCCAAAAGTTAAAGTTTGGAGAGATGAAAATTCCACTGAGACTGAGAAAGAGAGAAACACTGTACAGAACGGTTAAAAAAAAAAATTCCAGAAGAGAATAAGCAGTATTAATAGGTGACATTTACATTTTACAGATTGGGAAACTGAGGCCAAAGGAGGTTAAGGAACTTGTCCAAAGTCACATAGCTAACGAAATGAGATACTGGTTTCAAATTCAGGCAGTTTGGGTATAGGCAATATGCCTGTAACTATTAAGGGTTCTTTTTTTTGTTTAGTTTTTTTTTTTTAATTGAAGTATAGTTGCTGTACAGTATTATATAAGTTACAGGTGTACAATATAGTGATTCACAATATTTAAAGGTTATACTCCATTTATAGTTATGATAAAATATTGGCTATATTCCCTGTGTTGTACAACATATCTTCTTAGCTTATGTTATATCTAATAATTTGTATTTCTTAATCCAGTATCCCTATACTGCCTTTCCCCCCTCCCCTTGCCCCACTGATACCTGAGGTTATTGTCTTGTGGCTTATTTGATGAACTTTGTTTTCAATAAATATGTTTTAAAATTTAAGATTGCGTTTTTCTAGTTTCAATGGAGATTGTAGTATTAGTAGATAATTCTGTTTAAATTATTTTAGAGAGATGGATGCAATTCCTTTGGGAAATTTTTACTTTGAGATGTGTTTATTATAAATAATGTTTTCTGGTTATAATTGTATAAATTCAGTGTTTCTAAGTTTTTCTGATATTAAAAAACATTTTTCCTTCTAGGAGTACATCATTTTGACATAAACACCTAATCACTCTTTTAAGTTGAACCTTTCTATGCTTTTTTTTTTTTTTTTGGTGTAATTTCAAAGCATGAAATACTTGTAATTTACTTTAATGTAAAGTTAAAGTTGAATTTAAGGCTTTCAGAGTTATGGTCAAGCTTATGTAAGAAAGTGCTGGCAAGTAAAGCCTCTAATCTTGATTTCATAACCATCAAGAATTTTATTCTATGCTTTATAAACTGGAACTAGTGAGAAATCAGGTGAGTTTTGTGAAACACAATGAAGAAATTAACAGTAATTCTACAAGATTTAAAATTCCCTTTCCATTTAAGTAACTAGATGAAATTATCATATTTAACATTTTTTTCTGAATGACTTGTCAATTAATAAGGTATAATTTCAGAATTTTACCTCTTTAAAAAATTAAAATCTTCCTAGGACAAACTGAATTATGTATGTTTGAATTAATTATGACAAATTTAATTCATTCACAATCGTGATGTATTTTTTCTTATACCACATTATTTAATGGTTTTAAAACACTTCTAAATTTAGAGGTTGACTTAAAAATGATTTTTTTGTAAATAGTGATTTTTTGACCCAAATGTTTATTTAGTTGACCTGAAACAGTAATTACTATTACCAAAATTAGATTATTGTTGTGTTAACTGTTTGTTCCAAAGGTTGCACAGTGAATTAAAAGATGCTGTTGAAAAGCAATTGGAGGCCATTCCCTTTGGCACAGAGATGGGAAATGAGATATATACAGATGATGAAACAGTCAGGAATCTTCAAGAACAACTACAACTGGCCAATCAAGTGAGTGATATATGTATTGAATTATATCCTAAATAAACAGAGTTTCTAAAAAATCTATAGTCAATCATTATTTATGAATGATAATAACAGAATATTGAAATTGTTAGCATAATGATTTTCTACAGTTTGAAAAATAGTTAACAGGTAACAAAACTTGTAATATGTGCCCTCCCTGTATGTTATAAATGTAGTTGCCATGTATATATTTTAACTGAATCATAATTCTTTTGGCATGATTTTTAAAGTGTTATAAAATATTTTAATGCCAAAGAAAATTTTTAAAGAAAAGAATCAATTATCTACTTGCCTAAATTTACATTTTTCATTTTCCTGCGTTTTCTTTTGATACTGTTTTCTTCAATTTTCAAAGATTATAGAATTATATTTTTCTAAAGTTATGCTTCTTTTAGAATTATACTTTTTCTCCTTTTTTCCTCCTTCATGGTAATTGAAATATTTGGGAAGCTATATTGTATATATCCTGTTTTCAGCACCACAATTTTTTTTGGTTATATGTAAGGGAATTTTATTTTAATTTACAATTTTGCATCCTAGGTATCTCATATCTTTTATGGATTTTAATCCCATTCTTCTACCTTCCTGTGTGCCTCAATTTCTTCATTTTATAAATGGGGATTAGAAATTCTTTATTACAATTTTGATTTTATAGATATCTATGAAAAGTCATATTTTTTTATTCCTTGGAAATTTGGTTTTGGAATTCTTTGCTTTTGAAAGTGATATTTTAAGTTAATCACATAGGTTGTATCTATTTTGATAAGGAGCATTATGTAGCACTGAATTCTTTTTAATGTGTAAAGGGAAGGAATTTGAAAAATATAATAGAGGCAAAAATAATGAGAAAAGCATGTTCTTTACTCTGTTCTAGACTAGTATTTCAGAAAGGATTTATTAATGTTGACATATAAATAAATGAAAATTAATGTAAACTTATAAATGCTTTCTAACAAGGTATTAAATATGTCTTTTGAAAGCTGTGGCAGAATATGCATTTATTACTCTTGAAAAATATTGTGACAGACCATATGTAAAAGTACACCTTCAATATAGACAATGATTATTTGTCAGTCATACCTCAATAAATCCAAAAATTTTTTTAATTTATAAAAAGAAAAAAGAGTGCAAAACTAGATAGGATTCGTTTTTTTGTTTTGTTTTCTATTTTTGAAACTACAAATCTTATGTCTAAAAAGCATCTCCCTGTAGTACTTTTGTTGCTATAATTTCTTTTTGTTGTTGTTGTTGCTATAATTTGTATTGCTAAATTTTGTTCTTTTTTTTTTTTAAACCACACTTGTTCTGTCGTTTCTCACCTCTTTCTCCTCCTATCTTCTCCTGTCTTTGCCTTTCTCCATCTCCATCTTACTTGGTACATATTATTTTTCTGATACCTTTTGCTACATTTTGTATCATTACTTCACAGAAGCTTTGGTGAGGTACAAGTTTGACCAGTCAAAAATGCAAAAGGAGATTTGTTAAAAACAAATTTTGCCACAGTATCTGAAATGTATTTTGTATATAAGTATGGAATTTTAACTGAGTGAGAGTTTAGGCAATTTTATAAAGTATGAATAATAGAAAATGTTAATAAATCCATAAAATAATAATGTCAAATGTTAATTCTGCATATTACTTATACATACATGTTTATTAAATTTATTATTAAGTTCTAGTAAAACACATACAATTGTTTTGGTATCCATCACTAGATTGAAAGCCCTTTGTGTCATGCGTGAAGACTAGGTGAATCCAAACTGAATAAATTTAAAACTCAATAAAATACAATTTATAGTAGAAAATTGAGAGTAAGAGGGAGAATTCTTTATTATATTATGCTTTATTAAAGTAATAAGTCTAGAGAATTTAACAGAAGAGTCAAATATCTTCATCCATTCCACAAATATTTATTCGGTGTCTATTATATATGAGGCACGGTGCTTAGTATTTATCATATACAGTGGAGAATGTTGGCTCCTACTTTTGTGAAACACACAAGCTTTTGGAAGAAAAGTTTGGTCAAACTTCTTGAGTTTGGTCCCCATTCTCCTTTCTAGCTCTGTGATCTTGGGAAACATCTTTGTGCTTCACCTTCTTCATTTATAAATGGAGATTATAATAATTCTTATTTTATGGAGTTCTTATGGTAATTAAAATTTTGAATCCCAATTAAGCACATAGGGTAATGCCTAACACATGTGTGAGTTCATAAATCTACCTATTATTTTTATCATCTTTATCATTATTATTACTAAACAGCATGATAAAGCAGAATTAAAATTAGGTGCAAAAGGTTCTGTGTATCTCAAGTATAGTTGCTTTGGGAGCCAGTAGCACTAGTACAATATCAAGTACCTAACTAAATATTTTTAGTTTGGAGTATTTTGTTCTCCTATAAATAGTGTGATTTGTAAAAATCTTTCTGGAGGGCAGTTTGGCAGTAAGAGCCCTAGAAATGTTCATATCCTTTAACCAATTAATTAGATGGTGACATCACATAGATTCTAGGAATCTGTCCTAAGAAACAGTATATAAAAATATATGGATAAATATATTCATTATAGTAATGTTTTTTTTTTTTTTTTAAACATTTTTTTTTTTTAATTTTATAGCTACTTTATTTATTTATTTATTTTATTTTTGGCTGTGTTGGGTCTTCGGTTCGTGCGAGGGCTTTCTCCAGTTGCGGCAAGCGGGGGCCACTCTTCATTGCGGTGCGGGGACCGCTCTTCATCGCGGTGCGCGGGCCTTTCACTTATCGCGGCCCCTCCCGTTGCGGGGCACAGGCTCCAGACGCGCAAGCTCAGTAGCTGTGGCTCACGGGCCCAGCTGCTCCGTGGCATGTGGGATCTTCCCAGACCAGGGCTCGAACCCGTGTCCCCTGCATTAGCAGGCAGATTCTCAACCACTGCGCCACCAGGGAAGCCCTATAGTAATGTTTTGATAGTGAAAAATTGGAAGTACTTTAAGAACCTAAAAATGTGGAATCACTTAAATTGTGTTTTTTCCAAATGATGCGTGATACATTAGTACAGTGGTTCTCAAATTTTGGTGTGTATCGTAATCACCCGAGGGCTTACTGGAATAAAGATTGTCACCCCCTCCCCCAAGTTTTTGATTCAAGAAGTCTAGGATATGGCTCAATAATTTACATTTCTAACAGGTTCTAAGGTATTGATACTAGTCCTTTGAGAACCACTGGCTTAGGAGAATCTGGGCTTTCTTCTTACCATCAGGCACGTTTGGGAAACTGCAGTCTTTTGAGTTATGAGGCATTTTTATGACTATTCTACTGAAAAGAAAGCAGTCTTAAGGAAATAAAATGAATTGTACAGGGTCATTCAGCCAGAATTAGAAATCCAACCCAGATTCTGGCTCCAGATTCTGCTTTTGTCTACATATTTTTAAACTACATACGTTTTGGGTAAAACTAATCAATACTTTTAAAAGTCAGGATAAAGGTTATTTTGGGAGGATTGTAGTATCTGTAAGAAAGGGGCAACTGGCTTCTAGCTGCTGGTAATAATGTTCTCTTTCTTGAACTGGGTGCTGGTTACATGGGTGCACTCAATGTACAAATTGATGATTTGTGTGTTTCTGAATGCATGTTATGCCTCAGAAATAGTTTCCTTAAAGCTTATAAATGTATATTTATTTGAAATGTATACTCATTATGTTCCAAAAATGCATATCTTTTCACTACACCTTCTTACCTACTTACTAAAACTGAGAGAATTAGCTCTGACCTGGGATTTAGAAGCTTGGGCTTTAGGGACAAAGACATGAAGGTTTCTTCTTGATTCTATCAACAGCTTGCTGAGGTAGCTATACTTCAATTTTTAAAAAGTACATGCAAAAAAGAAAAAAAGAGAGAATAATGCTTTTTATATGCTAGCTTAAAGTTTCTCAACCTTTTTGGTTTCAGGACCCCTCTTCAATGTGCTTAAGAATTATTGAGGACTCCAGAGAGTTTTTTTTGGGGGGGGGTTATTTATCATATTACTAATTAAAACTAAGACATTTTTAGAAACAAATGGGAGCATAAGAGTGCATTTTGGTAGCCATCAGAGCAATGACAACATTACACAGTACATCATATAAACTTTGGAAAACTGTACTGTACACTCATGAGAGGATGAGAGTGAAAAAGGCAAATAATGTCTTCATATTATTATGAACAAAATTTTGTCTTCAGGGGTCCCCAATATCACTTTTGAGAATTACTATATTGAAAGAATAGTTAATGACCTGAAAAAATTCTCATTATAAAATTCCAGGTGAAAAATAGACAATACAAACAGCACACTATGTGATTCCCAGTTTTTTTAAAGAAAAAAAATACAAAATTCTCCCCCCCCAATCACATTTGTAAACAAGAGTACATCCAACATTCATAAAGATGTTTATATCCAGATGTTAGCAGTATTTATTATCAGGTGCTAAAAAATATTAGGTAATTTTATTTTCTTCTCTATTTTTCCATACTTTCCTAATTTTCTATGATAAACATTTATTACTTTTTCAGTCAGAAAAAAACCTCTTGTATTTTACCAGGGACAGTTTTCATCAGTAATTTCTATGGCTTACACTTTCTGGAACAAGAAAGTGATTGAAAGGTTTTAATTTTAGCTATTAAATCTGAATAAAAAGAAAATTTCAAAGTAAGGACTTTCATCTTTAGGTTTATTCTCTAAATAATTTTTTAAATAAATTTATTTATTTATTTATTTTTGTCTGCGTTGGGTCTTCATTGCTGCACACGGGCTTTCTCTAGTTGCAGCGAGTGGGGACTGCTCCTCGTTGTGGTGCGTGGCCTTCTCATTTGCAGTGGCCTCTCCCATTGCGGAGCATGGACCTCAGGCGCATGGGCTTCAGTAGTTTTGGCTCGTCAGGCTCAGTAGTTGTGGCGCACGGGCTTAGTTACTCCGCGGCATGTGGGATCTTCCCAGACCAGGTCTCAAACCCACGTCACCTGCATTGGCAGGCAGATTCTTAACCACTGTGCCACCAGGGAAGTCCCTCTAAATAATTTTATTTACAACTTTATATCATCAAAAATATTACAACTATACGATCTTAGACAAGTTCTATTTTTATTTTGTGACTTTATATACAAAACTCATTCTGTAAAAGAACATGATTCATTTGTACTATGCAGTAGCCTGCTAATAATTTAATGAGTTCTGAAATGTTTTTCTTTTATAGGAAAAAACTCAGGCTGTAGAACTCTGGCAGACTGTTTCTCAGGAGCTGGAGAGACTACAGAAACTTTACCAGGAACATATGACTGAAGCCCAGATTCATGTAGTTGAAAGTCAAAAACAAAAGGTAATCTTGGATTTCATGGTTTTCTTGTATATCAGTAAGAAGTTGCATTCTGGAGAAACTCAGCTTTGGAGAAGAATGCCTAAGTCTCTACTGCGTTATTTATGTTGGCAGTAAATTGATCTTCAGTGGTTAGAAATCTTTTGAACACAAGATAATCAAAACAGTGCCTAGTGTACATAGGGTTTTATAATGTGATTAGCAACGAAAGCTGTATTTAGTGCTAATAAACAGCTCTAAGATTATTATGTGTAAATGGATCATAAATCTACCTATTATTTTTATCATCTTTATCATTATTATTACTAAACAGCATGATAAAGCAGAATTAAAATTAGGTGCAAAAGGTTCTGTGTATCTCAAGTATAGTTGCTTTGGGAGCCAGTAGCACTAGTACAATATCAAGTACCTAACTAAATATTTTTAGTTTGGAGTATTTTGTTCTCCTATAATAGTGTGATTTGTAAAAATCTTTCTGGAGGGCAGTTTGGCAGTAAGAGCCCTAGAAATGTTCATATCCTTTAACCAATTAATTAGATGGTGACATCACATAGATTCTAGGAATCTGTCCTAAGAAACAGTATATAAAAATATATGAATAAATATATTCATTATAGTAATGTTTTGATAGTGAAAAATTGGAAGTACTTTAAGAACCTAAAAATGTGGAATCACTTAAATTGTGTTTTTTCCAAATGATGCGTGATACATTAGTACAGTGGTTCTCAAATTTTAAATGGATCGCCAAAACTTTTATATTCTTGATTTTTTTACCTGGTTAAAAAAGACAAAGACTGATCATTAGACCATGGACAGTGAAGAAGCCTGCTCAAATGTGATGACAACACTTGTGAAATGAAAACATTCGGAAAATGTTAACAACCTTAAATGTGACCTTTTACTAAAATGTGAAGTTTGTCTAACATAAATTAAGCAGAATAGGATTTTACAATAGGAAGGCTCTTAATGGTTATTAAGGACTTCTTTCTATCCAAAGCAAGAATCATTTTATATTCTTTTAAAGTGGACATATAGCTTTTGCTTTATACCTCTGTTGACAAGAACTTAACTATCTCACAAGACCATCCACTCCATTGGAAAATCTACCTCCTTTATCTTTCCATTGATTCTTTTTCTGCTAGGTATATTGAAATCTCTGGAGTAATTCCAATTCTGATTCCTTTCCTGTGGATTTTTGAGAAGGCAGCTGTTTAAATATACTGGTTATCATGCCTCTCTTCAGCTCTCATTTATAGACTTTTCAAATTCCAGTTTATGACTGTTCCTATTATTATCACTATAACTAGGAATTTCTACCTAAAGAAGTCATAATAATACTTAATGATGCTTTGCAGTTTACAAAATGATTTTTCTATACATGCCCTGGTTTGAAAATAATCCACATGTAGTCTGTGCAGTAACACTTACCTCTGAGATCTGGAAACCATTTCTAATATAAGTTTGTTCTTTTAAGGCTGTTTCTTCATTAGGTCAATCAACTAAGCCATTGGGTTTAGGGGTTTTTTTTCCACTTTAATAAGATCATTCTTATGCTATAGCTTTGCAATTAGGGTTTTTTTCTTTCCTTTTTTTTCTTTGCCTGTACCTCTCAGCAAGTGGGGTCTTAGTTCCCCGACCAGGGATTGAACCCATGTCCCCTGCATTGGAAGGCGGATTCTTAACCCCTGGACCACCAGGGCAGTCCCTGCAGTTAGGGTTTTTTTGTGTTTGTTTGTTTGTTTGTTTTTGTATACGACTTAACAAATAATACTCTGTCCTTATTTCCCTAGTTATCCATCAATCTTGAATTCTGTCCTCTGGCATATGATGTTTAATCCGATCATAACAGATAATCAAAAAATTTAAAACTTGTGGGGCATTCAAGCCATGAGAATTTTAAAGAAGGAGGAAAGGCACAATAACTCCTGTGCTGTGGTTTGTACTGTAGGTTTTGAATAGGTTTGAATATGGTTTTTCAATATTGGGTAAGGTCTCTCTAGCATATCTATCTACTAATGGATTGATTTCTAGAAATAATGATTTCACATAAAACATAAATAGCTGCATTAGTTTCCACATTGCCACCCTATCTAATTTTGTAATCATTAAAAAATTTTTATCTTTTTATTTCTTCAACTGTTAATTCACACAGTACTTGTGAGAAGAAATACAACTGATGTCATCTAGATTTAGGCATAATGATTTTAGCCTTGATTTTCGTTTAATTTTAAATATGGGTTGCAAACAAAATGCTATTTATGTATTCCCTCTTCCTACTACAGGATCAGCTGACCAATTTTCAACAACTGACCAAGCAACTTCATGTTACTAATGAGAACACAGAAATGGTAAGTGAAAATATCCATTTAATGCACTTGTTATATAAACTAGAAATTGTCACTATAAGTAATAATGTTTATTTTTGCTAAGGCAAATCAACAAGAAAAAAATGCTTGAAATGAAAATAGGTAAGCAGTACCCTTTTCTTTTTATCTGTCTTTTTCTTTCACATTCAACAGCATGACATGAGGGTTCACACTTGTTTCCAGAGATTTAAAGCTAACATCTCTCTGAAATATATCCTAATCTGAAAATACTCTTCGAGTCCTTGGTAAGATTTCCTGAGCATAATCTCGACTGTGAGCTCCTCAAGAGTAGGACTCATGCTTTGTTCTTAGTATTTCATCTAGAACATAGTTAGGTATACACTAAGAATGGTGGAACTTTTAGACAAATGGTAACCCAAATCCTTAAGAACAATAAAACACTAAGAATCATTTGTTAGTTGATTGACCACCACTCACCTAAATTGCTACACCTAAATTTCCCTTTAATTTTTTCCCAAAAGAAATACAATTAGCCTTCCCAGTTCTGCTCTTTACCTTTCTCCCCACCTCTCACTTTTATTTTCTTATTCTCTTCTTTTCCTTCTTGGAATTTTATTTCACCTCATTGTTGAGGAATAGGATTATGACATCCCAGGTAATTCCTCTCTTTCCTTTCTTCATTTTGCTTAGTTTCCCTGCTAATTCAGAATTAACAGGGTAGTACTTAATAAAAATGTCTTTGTTTAAGAGTGGAGTTGTGCCATCAAAAGTAAGTTTATCCAATTTTATTGTACTTAAAAAAACTTTCTCCTTTAACCATGTAAAAAATTATTAAATAAATTTCTCCCTATTTTACTTATGTTAACATTTGGAATTTCTAATCACTTGTAATTTTTGATAATATACTTCTTAGAGTTTTAAAATAGTATTAAAGTAAAATAAAATGATGACTGAGTTCCATAATTAAGAAATCCCGTTTCTACATGACATTAATAGTGTAACTTACCATAACAATTGTTTATTCTTTTTCTCAGTATTTCCTAGAATTGTGCAGATTACATAATCCTTTGGTATTTTGTACCACAGGGCCCATATTTTATTATATACAACCACAAATCATTCTGAAGAAAGTCATAGAAAAACATATTTGAATATTTACAGGACATACTTTAAAAATTTCTAAGGCATTCATAGTTTTAGGCCAAAACTAAGAATAATAAGCTATGGATACAATAAAAGTGATAAGAAAGTGACAAGTTGGATTAAGCATTGTGTAATAAAGAGCAAAGAAGAGACTATCCTGGTTGTTAAAATAGAAGAAATTGGCTAAGAGAAATTTTTAAGACTTGAGTTTTTCTTAATGTATCAATCGTTAAGGTATTAAACATGAGTCTACTAAGTGTAAAGGAGGTTTAAGTGATAGTAAAGATTTTGTAAGTCTCAAAGAGCATTCAGAGCATGGTCATAGGAGCAAGTTTGAGTCAAAACCAAATAATTTCCATTAAAGTTTTCTGATTACATGAATAAACTCATGAAATGAATGGGTTCCTATAGATGTACAATAAATTGATGAGTATATAACAAGTAAATAACATCTTTTATAACCAATGTACTTTAGTGACATGCAGAAGGTAAAATGCCCTGACCTGAATGGTACCTAAAAATACAAGTTTATATTTATTTATTTTTACTGTAGATGCAATAAGAGTTTACATTTCCTAGAAATTCTCTTTACTGAAATCATATTTTTCTTCAGATTTACTCATCTCTATAAAATAACTCAAAAATATTTGTTAATTGCATACTAAGTTCCTTCTACTGCTATAGTTTCTCTAGTTGCAAAAGAAATGTGCATCTATCCACAAAGCCCCTGTCTAGTTGGAAAAACAGAAATGACATACGAAATAATCGGTGAATAAGGCGCTAAGATAGATGATTGAAAGGGATTCTCTGGACCTTTATGAATCTCCAGATTCTATAGTATTGATATAGTATATAATTTTTTTGTGATCATAAATACAGAGCATCATAAAGCCATATTCAGATGCAGTTGTTGAGCTCTTACTAGGCTTGCTAGCAAGTTATGTATGTTTGTTCCCAACACCATCTTCTTAAAATTCACAATTCTAGTTTATACTTCTGCTAATTACTCTACATAATCTACCTTTAAGGTGCTCCCAAATAATAAAAAACACAAGCATTAATTATGCCAGTTCCAAGACTATATATAGTAAAACATGAATGGTACATTACAAACATTATAAAGGGGAATCCATTTGGCCTGAAGTCGTTGAGATAGCTTTACAGGAGAATTTGAAATGATATTAAAGATCATCCTTTCCCTCAAGTGATACAGGCATCCTTCTATTAAATGCTTTACAGTTTGGATGATCCTCTAGCCTCTGCTTTGAATATCTCCTGTAAGAGATCTTGTCATTTCCCCAAAGAGCCTGTTCCTTTGAACTCTGATTAATAGAAAGCTAAAATCTCTCTTACCAGGCCTTCCTCCCACTGACATATGGTTTTATCTTTGGGAGTAACATAGAACAAGCTCAATTCTTTTTTAAGTCAGACCTTCAGTTATTTGCATATAATCATATGTCTGTTGTAACTCATGCCCAGTGTTACAGTTTTTTGTTTTGTTTTGTTTTAACTTTTCTGGTGTGGTGTAATTTACCTACCTTTCATTATTCTATCCCTCTTTCTCTGCATGCCATAATTGGTCTCTTAAATTGTGGTCTGTGAATTGAATACTAAATTCTGTTCTGGAGTAGTTTACTTCCCGAGATAAAGATGAAGATGCAGTCCTCAGACTCTCTTTCATGTCTCAGTTAAGGCATTCATTCATTCACTCATTCATTCCTCAAAGGTATAAGTGCTTAGAATGTACTGAATCATGTGCTAGATGCTGGGAGTTCTGGGTGCAGCTGGTCTTCAAAAACAGGCTCATGTTGTAGCCAGGAATATAAGTAGACTTTAAACATAGTACTTAAGTAACAGTGCAATGTGCATTGTAAAAGTATATGTAAAGTTTTATCAAAATGCAAAAAGGAAGCAATCAGCTTTGCCTTAGAGTGACCACACAGGTTATGCAGGGATGAATGCTGGCTGAATGAGGACATCCCAAGTAGAGGGAAATAGAAAAGTGTATTAAAAATATGAAGTCAATGAAGTTGGGGGTAAAACCAGCGCTTATGGAAGATAATCAGTCCCCTTAGAAAATTTTATTCTACAGTTGGAAGACTGCTTCATAACTTACTTTAGCATTAGCAGACCCTGAGGAAAGGGTTCCAGAGCATGTCATTTATTTGGGAGATAATACCATGAAAAACCAGTAGGGGAATGGAGAAACAAGACTAGGAAGGGAAGAGAAGGCAGCCAATAAAGGGTTTTTAACAATCAAGCAAATTAACACTGTGGGTAACTGAAACTTAATCCCACTGCTGAACTGTGGAAGCCAGTAAAGAAACAGCCTCAGTTATTCCACCACGGGGCATGGGAGTTGGGGATTTTTACCCAACAATTCCATTCGGTCATTGTTTTGGGGCTCTTACAGAACAGGCTGGGGGCATGAATTCTACACCACCTATATAGCCTTCTGCATAGTTTGGTGAGCAAAGGAGGCTCAGAAGGCCAGAAAAAGCCAGAAGACACAGAAATGCAAATGCAGGTAGTTTGAAGGGAAGCAGGTGTCCCCTGAAGTAGTGAAGGCAGGGAAAGATGGCCAGGGTTATCTTTTATCATTAAAAAAATCTAATCATTATCATGACTTCATTTCATTTTTTTCTACTCATATACCCTGTAGTTAGTCTTTAAAGATACAGTTTTAACTGTTCTGATACTGAATGTTTCTATTTTTTTTCTTTTGGCAGACTAATCAACACTTTTTGAAAACAGTAACTGAACAAAATGTGGAAATCGAGCAACTCCGAAAACAACTTAGGTATTTTCAAAAATGATTTTTTTTATTTTATTAATAATTACTTTTCTTCAGGGGAAGCGCTGGTGTCATAATTTTTCCCGTGAGTTTTTTTTTTTCTTCCTCCCTTTTAAGCTTCTGTCAGTAGCTTCTTGTCTGCATGATCTTTTGGGACAAGAAGAAACTGAAATCAAGACTATTAGTCAGGCGACAACTATAATACATATATGTGAAGGGCTGTTCCATGATGGCAAAACCAGTGCTTATGGAAGAAAATCAGTCGTCTTCCTGGGACTTCTGGGAACCAAGCCAGCCCCTCCATCAACCCCCAGGGCCTTGCCTTCTGGACACCCCAGGGCCCATTGGCCTCTGGACACTGTCTTCCCACCAGAGCCCCGCCCTCCTCCAGGGGCTGTCTGTAATGGCCCGCAGATCCCCAATTCCTGGATCCCCTCTTCCCCACCCCCAGGCAGGGGCAGAATAAATGTTTATATGGATTTTAGAGCTCAAAAAAAAAAAAAAAAAAGAAAGAAAGAAAATCAGTCCTCTTAAAAATTTTTTCTACACATATCTTTCTTTGCATTCTCCCATAAGCAGACCCTAAGAGTTTGAAAGCACGTAGTTTATTTAGAGGTAATACCAGTAGAGGTAATACCAGGATACCAGGAGAGGAGTGGGGAAGTGAGATAAGGAAGGGGAGGAGAAGGCAGCCAATAAGGGGTTTTTAAAAACCAGGCAACTTAATACTGTATGTCTATATTATGGTCCAGTGGTTTAAAAATCATTGCGTCAATAGACTTCACAGGAAAAACTCTAAATGACAAAAAAAACATTTTTTCACGTTTCATTCCCCTTAGTCATAATACTCAAAATTCAGAAGCTTAGTCATATAAGGTTTTTTGCTGTGATTCTGTCATGTAGAAATATCTTTAAATTGTAATGTAAATTTATATTTTACAAAATTGTAAGTTACTGTTTTTTAAATGAACCTTGCTATTTATTTTTCCTACCATCATGTATTTTGCCCTGCAAATGCATTATATTGGTTTTGTTTTAAAGGAAAACTTATTTCACGAAATTTTTTTTTATTTTACAAAATTTTATACACCACTTTTTATATTTTTATCTTATTAACTTCATGAACTTTTAAATTTAATTTAATAAATTTACCTTCTTTTCCCCTAGACATTTTTACTTGTTGGCTCTTATTTAGTTCTTCATATTTCTTTCAAAGTTATTGATTTTGCAATTTAAAATACTAATGATTTATTTAATTGCAAGATCTTCTTCCTCTTTTTTTCAAAATAGAAGTAGCTTTTTAAATTATAAAAGTAATGGAGGTTCATTATAAAAATACTTTAGATAGTATGAAAATATATCAGATTGCAGTACAATTCTGACAGTAAGTTATTACAGACTCCACAGGTTAAGAGCACAATCCACAATGTGACTACACTCACTCAGATGCCAGCCACAAGTTCAGGGGTCCCCAGGCCACTCACACCTCTGACCAATTGAATACAAATGTGGGTGTTCTCACTAACCCCCCAGGATCAATAATTCTTGAAAATGGCTCAGAGAACTCAGGAAAGCACCATACTTGTGATTAAAATTTTATTATAAAGGACATAAATCAGAACCAGCCAAAAGAAGAGACTTAACTGGGTGAGATCTAGGAAGGTCCCAGAAGCAGAGCTTCTGTGTCCGCTGCCCATGCAATCAGGGTGTGTCAACATCCTGGCACAGCAGTGTGTTCACTAACCAGGAATCTCACCTAAGCCTCAGTGTCCTGAGTTTTTATTGGGGTTTCATTATGTGCATTTGATTTATATTCAATGTAAATAAATTTATATTATATTTAAATGGTATTTATAATGACTGCATCATAGAGCAAAACCCTATATGAATAAGCTGAATTTTAAGTGTTATGACTGATCAAATGAATCATTGATCACTTGATTGAACTTAATCTCCAGACCTCCTTCCCTCCCTGAGAGTCAGGAGGTTGGGCCTATATCAGGTTGGCTCAAAGCTCCAACCCTCTAATTACATGGGGCCTACTGTGAGTCATTTCATTAGCATAAACTCAGGGGTAGTCCCACGTGCCTACCGTGAATAACAAAGATACTGCTATTACTTGGGAAATTCCAAGGGTTTATATGCTCCATCCTAGAAACTTAGACAAAGACGAGACAAATTCTTTATTATACAACTCTTTTTAAGTGGAAAATTAAAATCTCATAATTCCATTATTTAGAGTTAACTATTATTAACTTTTTAAATGTATAACTTAGGTTTGTGTATTTAAGTATTTTAGTTAAAAAAGGGGGGGAATGATATACACACTGTCTAATAGCCTAATTGTTTTTTCTTATAGATTATATGAATATCATATCAATATTATCAACCATAACATTATATAGTATACTATTATATGGATGCGTTATATTTATTAGTTAAATTCTTATTCACTTTCCACTGTTATTCCTTTTTCATCTTTAGTAGGATATTTAGTAGCCTTTTTATAGGCTACTTTTTCATTGAACATTACAATTAGAGCAGTTTTAGAACAGTAAATACATAATAGCCGTAAGTTAGTCTTGGATGTTATTATTGTTTATTGTTATTATTAAATAAAATTTTAGTACTACTAAAGAAATTAAAGTGAATCTTATCTAATTAAGACATTTAAAAGAAAGGCCAACTTGGTTGAATGTTTTGTTATACATTTTTTTTAAACTTCCTTTTTAAATTGTTTTATGATAAAAACACTAGACTAAAGCATAAACTGACAGAAATATAAGGCATGGCAGAACAAGTCCATAATCATAGTAAGGATTTTAACTCTTTAAGTGACTGATAGATATAGAAGATGTGATTTATGTGATTAACAACTTGATCTAACAGACATCTCTGAAACATTGAATCCATTTATTTAATAAATATCTAGCAAGCATCTACTATGTGCCAGGCTCTACACCTGGGGTATATCAATGTATAATACAGTTGAAGACTTCTGTCCTTTTGGAACTTACATCTAGCAGGAGCAAGCAGACAATAAACAATATCTCAGTAGGTTAGGAGGCAATAAGTGCTACAGAAGAACAAAACAAAACAAAAGATCAGGATGAGAGGTCTGGAGTGCTAGGGGCAGTGGTGAAGTTGCAGTTTATTTTTAATAGAGTATTCAAAGTAAGCCTCCCTAAGAGGTTGAGATTTGAACATAGACTTGAAGGATGTGAACAAATAATCCATGCAATACAGGGAAAGTGTCTAGAGTAAAGAACTTGCCATTGCAGAGGTGGAAATGTGCTTGGGGAACAGCGAGGAAGCTAGATGCCTCTTATCTATTGCTGAGTAACAAACCATTGCAAAACTTGGTGACTCAAAGCAATAACTTATTTAGATTATGATTTGGGAGAGAAGAGAACAGGTTTTCTGGTCTGGGCCTCCAGGGCTGATATCTACTGAACTTGTCTATTTGTCTCTAGCCAGCTGGTCGGTCTGCTAGCAGGATGGTCTGGTAGTTGGCAGCAGATGATAAACCTGTCTGGCAATTGGCAGTCTCTTCACCAGGTCAACAAGGCAAATCTTACTTCTTCACTTGGCTGTTCCCCAGAATAGCAAGAGAGCAAATCCCAATGTACAAATACTTTCCAAGTCTCTCTTGGATCATATTGGGTTGACCAAAAAGTGCCTTCGGCTTTTAAATAAAAATAAAAGACACATTTTTCATTTTCACCAAGAACTTTATTGAACAACGTATTCACCATTTTGTTCCACTACCTTCTGCCATTTTTCAGGCAGCTTCATAATTCCATCTTCCCAAAACTTTTTATCTTTTTGAGCAAAGAACTATTCCAGATGTCTTTTACAGTCCTCCAGGGAATTGAAATTCATTCCATTAAGAGAATTTTGTAAAGACTGAAATAAATGGAAATCTGAAGATGCAATGCCTGGCGAATATGGCGGATGAATCAGAATTTCCCAGTCAAGCTGTAACTGTTTTTTGCCTGGTCATCAAAGAAACATGTGGTCTTGCATTATCCTGATGGAAGATTATACATTTTCTGTTGACTAATTCTGGATGCTTTTCATCGAGTGCTGCTTTCAGTTGGTCTAACTGGGAGCAGTACTCATTGGAATTAATCGTTTGGTTTTCCAGAAGGAGCTCATAATAGAGGACTCCCTTCCAGTCCTACCATATACACAACATCACCTTCTCTGGATGAAGACCGGCCTTTGATGTGGTTGATGGTTGTTCTTTCACTTGCCCCATGATCTCTTCCATTCCACATTATTGTACAGTATCCACTTTTCATCACCCATCACAATTTGTTTTAAAAACGGAACGTTTTCATTACTTTTAAGTAGAGAATCACGTATGGAAATATGGTCAAGATTTTTTTCACTTATGTGGAACCCAAACATCAAAGCGATGAACATAACCAAGCTGGTGCAAATGATTTTCAACGCTTGATTTGGATATTTTGAGTATGTTGGCTATCTCCCGCGTGGTGTAACATTGATTGTTCTCACTTAATGTCTCGATTTGATCGCTATCAACTTCAACTGGTCTACCTGACCGTGGAGGATCGTCCAGCAAGAAATCTCCAGCACGGAACTTCGCAGACCACATTTGACATGTTCAATCAGTCACAGCACCTTCTCCATTCACTGCACAAATCTTTTTTGTGTTCCGTTTTTACCTTTTATGAAATAATAAATCATAATATGCCAAAAATGTTGCTTTTTTCCTTCCATCTTCAATATTAAAACGGCTACACAAAAATTCACCAATTTTGATGTCTTTTTTTAAATGCACACTGATATGACAGCTGTCACATACAATCTAATAAAATTGTTTCAAGTGAAGTTAAAGACAACTAAGTGATACTAGAGCCATCTTATGGACAAAACTGAACGAACCTTTTGGCCAACCCAGTACTTGGTAATTTCTCATGGCAAAGCAAGTCACATGGTCAACCCAAATTCAAAGGATAGGGAAAAAGATACCCCTTTTGATGGGAAGATTTTCAACATCATGTTGCAAAGATGTGAATAAGAGAGAGAAGAATTTTGGACCACTTTTACAGTTTCTCACACTAGTATATCTGGAACACAGTAAACTAGGAAGAGGGTAGTAGTAGATAAGGTCAGAAATGTTACAGATGGTGGGAGACAAGGTGATATGGGACCTTGTAGGCCATTGTGAGGACTCTGATTTTTTACTATGGATGAAATAGAAATAGTTTTTAACAGAAGATTGACATGATCTGATTTATATTTTAATGGGATTGATCACTCTGACTGCCGTATTGAAAATAGACTTGTAGAGAGGCAAAACATGGAAGCAGGGAGACTCGTTCCAGCTGGATATCAGTTAAATATCCAAAGTAGTTTATGAGTGTATGTGTTCTGAAAAATGTTAGAAATAATAACCTTAGTAACTAAAGAGAAAAAAAAGGTTTAACTAGGTGTTGAGTTATAGTAAACATTATTATTAAAAATCAATGGTGAGAAGATGGATCAGTGCTTTCGCCTGTTCCTCCTGCTAAGAACAACTAAAACCCCAGGGCATAAGTACAAAACAAACATAGGAAGACCGAAAGGTGGAGAGAAGAAAGCAGATTGGTTAGGTGCCTCAGGATCCAAGGAATGACACTGTGGTCGGTTCCCTTGACTTTTTGATTTGAGTTTTGCTTTTGCTTTTTTACCCCATATATCCCAGAGTTGGAACAGAAGAAGCCAGCAATCTGACAATACCAACAAGGCACAGACCAAGAAAGAAAAGTGCCAACAAAGACTTTCTCCCTCTAGCCAAAGGACCAGGAAAGGAGAAGCCAAGCATGACAAAAAATTTTGAACAATCACCTCTCTACTCTAGCCAGGTACCAAAGGAAAAAAAACTATGGACCCACCTATACCCATCCTAGAAAGGCCTAGTAGGGAGTTTGGACTTCTACCTCTACCTCGCAGTAAAAGACAGCCCCTTATTCCCCCAAAGGAAAGGTATCAGAGGAAATAAACTAAAATAATCTAAAACCTATTTGATAGGTTTCTATCAAAGTCACTCATCATGCCAAGAATCAGGAAAATCTCAATTCAAATGAAAAAGACAATCAGTAGACTCAACACTTAGAAGACAGAGATGTTAAAATTATGTGACAAAAATTTTAAACAGCCATGATAAAATGCATTAATGAGAAATTACGAACAAGCTTGAAACAAATGAAAAGCATTCCCAACAAGGAAATGGAAAGTCTCAGCAAGGAAATGCAAGATATACAGATGAACTAAATGGAAAATTTAGTTGGTTGGCAACATTAAATTCTCTAATGAGAATAAGTCTTCCCACATCTTTAAAATCAGAATAGAGTTCATATTAAAACCCCTATAGTGTGTGTGTGTATGTGTGTGAGAGAGAAACTTGATAATCTAATCCTAACATCATGAAATGGTAAAGTGTCATTTATGAAAACAATTCTATAGAAGAATAAAATGCAATGTTATTTACAAGAACTTGAGTTTGGCAACATAGAACAGAAGGAAGAATATATGTATAGTTTAGTACATGACAGAGGTGGCGTTATAAATCAGTAGGGAAACAGTCATGTTAGGAATTGTTGCTATCTATGGAAAGAAAAAAACGTGTGAAGTTTTGCTTTTTGCATTTAGGCATTTACATGGTTTTATGTATTAAATAAGTAAATGTAAAAATGAAAAGCTTTGCAGATTTTAAAATATCTGAAAATCTCCCTTTAATAAATTTTGCTAGGGAAGTACTTCTTAATCAAAATTTAAATGCAAGCCAAAAAGGAAAAGATTGATATATTTGAGTATGTTAAAATGTAAAACTTCTGTTACAAAAATTAATATAAGTCAAATGAAAAGGCAACCCACAGTCTGTGAGAAGACATTTGCAATGCACGTAACTGGTAGCGTGTTAGTGTTGAGGATACATTACCTAAGCATCAATAAAAATAAAAATCCATAGACTATTGGGCAGACGATATGAACAAACATTTCAGAAGTCATAGCAGTCAGGAAAATGCAAGTTAAATAATGAGATACTACATCAGACCCAATTATCAATGTCAAAAATATAATGTGGAGTGTAATAAGGTACCAAAGAAGACTGCAGTATTATGCAATTCATATACATTTCAAATGTTTTAATCAGTAATGTGTATTGATTATGTATATGTATGTTTTAGTTATATAATATACATATATATTTAGTTATATATTCATATTGTCATATATAGTAAAATAATTTAAAAGTATGTGTGTGTACATATATATACACATATTCGTATATATATAGTGTGTGTGTGCACGCACATATGCTATTATAGAATTAAATAAAAACATTTCCGGAAATAGTATGCCCTAATTTCAAGTTAGTGTTTATGTCTAGTGATTGTCTACAAGTAGACTATTTGTAGAAGTAGGGAATTATAGGTGGCCTAGGTGTCTGCCACTAAGGAAATGGATAGTAAAATGTGGTAATTGCATCCCATGGAATACTGTGCATCATTTAGAAACATGTATTTACATGTAAACATGTAGTAACAGCAACATAGGTAGATCTAGAAAACAAGGTTTATATTAAGAAAGTAAAAAGAGATATGGAGCTATAGTACAAAAACACATACATGCAAACAACGATGTATGTTTTACCAGTATATGTATATATCCATGGATATATCATATTTTAATGTGAACCTACAAAATGAAGGGGAATGAGAGAGCGATTGGGAATGAAGAGGAAAACAATGAAAATAAATAAGAGCAGGTCTTTCACAGCTAATAGTCATGGGTAGATAATGGGGTTATGGAAAGAATACTGTGATTAACTCAACTCTGCACTCAAGGTTCAAAAAAGAGTAGAAAAAAAAAGAGAATATGAGATTTATGGTATATGTGGGATAAGTCTGGGTGTGGAGATTTTGGAAGGAAAATGAGTAAGGAAACTGGTTCATAAAGACCACTATGATATGATGATAATGAAAATAGAAAATAAAAATGCAAATAAAAGGCTATATATAGAGAAAATGGTGATATTGGGCTAAAGGATGGGAAAAATCATGAAATTTTATGACTAAAGTTATCTTAATCATTTAGTTCAAGTTCCTAAATTTATGGAAGAAAACCAAACTGAACCAAAGTCTCAGAAATTGTCTTGTCCAGGGTTGCACCACAAATTCAAAGAGGAGCCAAATTAGAACTTGCATCTTGTAATTGCTAATCTAGTGAGTTTCTAAACCTGACTTTCTGACAGTATTCACAGCAGTAAGGAAGTCAAGAATGAGAGTTGATTGTTAAAGAAAGAATGATGAGTGGATACATTGTTTTTTGACAACTGTGTCATTTGGCTTTTGGACATTTGGGCCTAAAGATTATAAATTGGAGATTAACAAAGCTAGTTTGGGTTTTCTAAAGCCTAAAATGTCTTAAGTGTTTAATTGTCCATGAGCAACTTTGCCATAATATTTACTGACAATATTCCATAGCTTAACACTAAGCAGTTCAGAGTTGTATACATAAAACTATGCTTGCTTTTCCTGCCACAGATTTGAAAGAACATAAGGATAAGCAGATGCTTCTTTTAGGGAAAAGGATGTTGCTTTCAAGTTTGACAGATTCTGAATGATGGGCATATTGATATTACCAGAATTTAGGTTTTGAGATGCCCTATATATCCATGCCAAGAATAACTACATTAGAAACTCTTTAAACACTAGCTTTGTTTAAGTTTGTACTTAAACTGAAAACATATTAGTTTCATTTGCTGTCTGATGTTATGGTGCAAAAAAAAAAAATGAGAATCATGTGAATTTATAATTAAAGCTTTTATCGTTTTCCTTTTTGAGAGTTTCTGCTGATACCCTATCATAGCAGAGAAAACTTGTCAGCCTAGTTTGAAAGAACCTTCATTCACCTGGTCCTTCCCAGCCCTCTAGTTACGTACAATAGTCATTTTGCTGTTTCCCATGGAAGAACTTTTGGTCCCTTCCTTGTTGCCTTTGATCATTATTCTGTTTTGTAGAAAATTTATAATTTTATAAATCTGGTTAAAACTTGCCTTCTCCAGGAAGACGTCTCTGGTTCATTCCACCAGATTTTTACTCTTCTTTTCTTGTAGATATACTGAGCATTTATTCATTTTAACTGAGATTGTGTGCTATTTTTCTTCAGGTGACTTTTTGTCATATATATTTGTTTATAATGTGTATCTAGCTGAGTTATGGAAATATTTTTCAAGCCATATGTGCTCAGATTTCATATCTGCCTTGTAAAATCTTTGAAGGAAAGGATTTCATTTGTGTATATCTTTCAGGAATAACCAATATTACCTTTGTAAAAGAATGTACTGTAAAGATTGACTCTGAAGCATTTGCACAGGGATTCATATTATCTTCTCATCAGAGTGGCATTATCAGAATATTTATTAGAAAAAAATTTTAGCCACTAAGGAATGATATCATTAGCAGACATAGATAACTGTTTTCATATAAACAATCTATAACTTATCAATCTATTTATTTTGTATTTATTAAGAACTTATAGACATATGTGCTCTGAGTTTAGAAATAGTCTTTAATAAGTTTATGTATGATATGACAGCCTCAAAATTGTTGAAATTTGACTTGTTTCATCTCATGTACACTTTTGTGGCTTCAATAATCTCTAAAGGTAAGAGCCCATTAAATTTTTGTAGCTTGAGGTTCTCCTGGTTATCTCCACCCAGATAGGTCAGAAGCACTAAACTAAGCTTGTTATTATATCTCCTGAATCTTCCCTTTGTATTTATAAATGGCATCATCCAGTTTCTGCTTCAGAAAACTAGGAGGTATCCTAAATTCTTTTCTGTCCCAACTCTACCTTCTAAATGTCTCTCAGATCCTTCACCTCTGCATCATTATATATTGTTATTGCCTTTGCTCAATCCGTCATCTCATCTGAGCTACTGCAGTAACCTCCAATTTGGCTTACCTCTTCTCCATCTTCCTTTTTTGTACTATCATCAAAGTGATCTTTCAAAAATAGAATCTGAACATGTCAATCTCCTTCAGTGGCTACAAAAATGCCTATGGGATATAATCCAAATTTTCTAGCATGACATGAAGCCTTCTACGACCTGACCCCTGGCTACTTAACTCTATATCTTGTCACCCTGCATCTCAATTTCCTGAACTATTGTTAGTTTCCCAAACAAGCCATGCTATTTCATAAATCCCTACCTTTGCTCATGTTGTTCAGGCTGCCTAAAATGCCCTTTCCTGATAAATATCTTCTCAACTTTCAAGGTACAGAAGTGTGCTATCTTCTAGAAATCATTTTCTGAATCTTTGTTTCTTCCTCCCCAGGTAGAACCAAACATGCCTTCCTTTGTGCCTCAGCTGTAGACTGCACATGTATCTGTCACAGTATTTTTAACACTTTAATGTACTTAATTCTTTGCAAATCAATCTCTCTTTGCTAGTTTTTAAGCTCCTTAAAGGCTTGGATCATAATTTAGCCATTTTTACCTTGCCATCATCTAAGACAGTGCTAGATACATGGCAAGTGCTCAAAAAAAACCTTTTTGAGTCATTAAGTCAGTTAATTAATTAAATTGCACTTCACCAGAGGGGCAAAGCTGAACTAATTTACGTGGGTTTTCTATTTGTGTATTTTGCAATTGA
Source organism: Balaenoptera acutorostrata (assembly GCF_949987535.1). Classification (NCBI taxonomy): domain Eukaryota; kingdom Metazoa; phylum Chordata; class Mammalia; order Artiodactyla; family Balaenopteridae; genus Balaenoptera; species Balaenoptera acutorostrata. The sequence goes on along the minus strand of NC_080068.1, from coordinate 130,923,278 downwards.
TCTTTTGGGGCACAACTGTCATTATTTAGAAAATTATATTTTATATTCTTCAGCCATGCAGTAATATGTGTCCAGTTAGTAGTCCTGTGTGATGAAGTCTCACACCATCCTGCTTTATCTTGCCCAGTCGTGAATCATCATTTTGTCCACTGTATCCCACCGTATCCCATCACTTATGGGCTCTCGGCTATCAGATTGACACTCAGGGTACTGCAGTGCTTGTGTTCAAGTAACCCTTATTTTACTTAATAATGGCCCCAAAGCACACAAGTAGTGATGCTGGCAATTCAGATTTGCCAAAGAGAAGGCTTGAAGTGCTTCCTTTAATGAGGAGGTGAAATCTCTCTATTTAATAAAGAAAGAAAAAAATCTTCTGCTGAGGTTGCTAAGATCAATGGTAAAAACGAATCTTCTATCCGTAAAATTGTGAAGAAGGAGAAAGAAATTCATGCTGATTTTGCTGTTGCACCTCAGACTGCAGAAGTTACAGCCACAGTACATGATAAGTGTTAGTTAAGATGAAAAAGGCATTAAATTTGTACAGTGAGAGAGAGAGAGAAAGACCACATTCACATAACTTTTATTACAGTATATTGTTATAATTGTTTTATTAGTTATTGTCAGTAATCTCTTCTTGTGCCCAATTTTAACTTTACCATAGATGCGTACGTATAAGAAAAAACATGGTATACATAAGGCTCAGTACAATCTACAGTTTCAGGCATCCCCTGAGAGTCTTGGAACGTATGGGAACTACTGTATATGTACCTTTGCGAGGTAATAGTTTTATTTTAGCTGAGATAACAGATTTTTCTCAGATGTTTCATGTTCCAATTTGAATAATATTGCGTCTTTTATTATAAAAATGCTATGGAAATCTGGAATTCATGGATCACTAGTTTTGATTCATAGTGTCTCTTGGAAACTATCCCATGTGAGAAATGGCCCTGAGCAGATGTGCTTAGTCATAAGAATTGCCAGACAGTTCCTTATGTGTTGGCAGCTAGTTTTCTGAGCATAGAAACATGTTTTAAGATTAAAAAATAGGTTTTTGCTGTCAGTTTCCTATCTCTTCACACTGTTTTACTTTAATGTTATTTAAGGGGTTAGTTGGTCACCCCTTATTCAAAACTGTTTGTATCTTTCCCACTTAATCTTTCAGGGGCGTAAAGAAGAATATGAGACTTTACTTCTAGAACCTACTGGTCAAGAGCAGAAACAAATTCATAACTTCATTGTTTGGAACTTTTGCCTCTAATAGGTGATTACTAGTTTATTTCAAAATATGTATTTTATTGATAATTATAATTTTATTTTGCAAACACTCCACATTTGCACACCTAACCTAAAAGTGCGCTTCTGTGTAGTGTGAAGTATAAAGAGCATAGGTTTTGAAGTCAGACAGCTCTAGATTAGTATTCTTACTTTTAATTTTCTATTGACTTGGGCAGGTTGCTTAACTGAATGAATTTTAGTTTTTTTTTTTAATTTTATTTTTTAAAAAATTTTTATTGGAGTATATTTGATTTACAATGTTGTGTTAGTTTCAGGTGTACAGCAAAGTAAATCAGTTATACATATACACGTATCCACTTCTTTTAGATTCTTTTCCCATGTAGGCCATTACAGAGTATTGAGTAGAGTATCGTGTTCTATACAGTAGGTTCTTATTAGTTATTTTATATATAGTAGTGTGTATATGTCAATCTCGATCTCACAATTTCTTAATCTCTGCAATAGAAATAAAATGAGCTTCCTTGAGTGTTGCAGTGTACTATAATTCTTATTGTCTTTGCTCTTCTCTATTCTACTTTAGTATCCAACCCGTGTAGTTAGGCTTGTATGATATTTACAAATCAGTTGCTAATAGATTTACGAGTTAGTATTAATGTAATAAGTGGACAGCAGATATTTCCCTCCCTTCCTCTGGAAATGAGCCTTGCCTTTGTTGTTGCTGCTATAATTTCTAGGAACCAGATGAAGTATTCCTTTCTTTTTCCCTCCTCTCTATTGTTATATCCCCAGGTCTTTGCCAGCTGTACAACCCTAAGCTCTGTTTCTTCTGGTATGTTGTTCCATCAGTTATATTCATTCTTTTTAAAAATCTTAGTCTCTTGTGTGTTTCTTCCAAGACCTCAGGTATATATACCTCCCCTGATGATTCCTCAGATTACTATATTTTCTTCTTCTCATTCTTTGAAATTGCTTGGAAGAAGAGCCTGTATTTGCTATAGTCACTCTTCAGAATTTCTTTCAATTTGGATTTGGTCCCGTATCTCTGTTCTTCTCCTCAAGATGACTGGTACCTTTTTTGCCTTAAAACAAAATCCTTCATTCTCCTTGGTTATTGATTCTTTTTGATTGATGATTTTTCTGTCCTTCTTGAACATTTTTCTACTAGGTCTTTTGTATTTGTGTCCCAATTTCTTCTCTGACCCTTGTCACCATTTCCTTTCCTTTGCTTTTCCCATTTCCTTATCCTACCCTACTAAAAGTAGAAATTTCTTAAATTGCTATCCATGTTACACACCTTTCCCCCTCTCCTTAGATGATTACCTTTACCCTACCCAACTTAAACTTTCAATGTTTCCCACATAGGTACCTCTGACCTTGATCACTTTGTTGAGCTCTATACTTGAATCACTAGGGCAGTGGTTTTCAAACTATTTTTAGTTTAAAAAAATCTTACACATAGAACCCCAGTATACTGGTAAAAGTGGAATTGCTGTGATTGAAGTAAGGAGTGGAAATCTTCCCCCTCTTAGTAACCAACACCCTCACCCAACCTAGGGATTTTGCTTGATTCCTCGCCTTTGCTTTACCCCCACATCCAAGTCGTGTGGGCTCTGTATCCAGATTATCACACATCCGGTCATCACCACTATCATCGCTACCCCAAGCCGTCACTCTCTCTTGCTTGCATTTGCCTCCTCTCTGGTCTCCCTGCTTTCACTCTTATCTCACTGTTATTTATTCTCCACACACCAGCCCAAGAAGTCTCCTGAAAGCATCAAACAAATCACATCACTCACCTGCTTACCACACTCAGTGGATTTCATTGCAACTGGAACAAATTCCAAAATTCTCACTATGCCTAAAGGCACATATATGATCTGACCTCTCTGCCTTCCTCTAACTACCCCGTACACTTTCTCTCTCTGATACATCCCAGCGAATTGTCATTTATTTAAGTACCTTTCTCATACTCTTTGCATTTATCATTAATTCCCTCTGCTATAATTCTTTCACCTTAGATTTTTTTTAAATCGATCCCATTGTCCTTTAAACCTTAGCTCAAATGGTCCTTCTTTAGACAGGTTGTCACTGATGACCCCGGTCTCTCTCCCATTGTTATATATCATTTGCTTCATTGCATTATCACTTTCTGAAATCATCTCATTTATTTGTTTACATATTTACTATCTGTCTCCCTCTAAAACAATGTAAACTTCATGAGGTCAGGGGCTTTGTCTCCCTTGTTTGCCACCGCATCACCAGTGCTGACAACAGTGCTTAGTGTAGTTAGGTGCTCAATAAAATAAGTGTAGGGCTCCGGAACTACAGTTAAAAACAAACAAGCAAACAAAAGCTGAGTGAACTGCAAACATGTGAAGCTCAGCATGTCCAGATTACATTCATAGTGCCTGGCATATTGTAAGCATTCAATAAATATTTGTTCAAAGAGTGGATGGATGGAGTCTCTTAGATTCTGTCTCTGTGAAATCTATGCCATCTCTCTCAGTGGAACCGCTTGCTTATTGTTACCATCACTCTAGTTACACATTCCCTGCCTCTTACTCATTTATATTCCTGAAGTGCAGCTCTGATTCCATAATTTGAGCAGCTCTCCATTGCCCTTAAATTAATACAGATCACCTCACTTGTCAATTAAGGTCATTGATATTGTAGCCCCCATTGCCTTTTCATTCTTAGTTCCCTTCTTCCCTAAACAAGCCCTACACTTTCCTACCTTTATGCTTGAACTTAACTTTGTTCCTTCCTGAAGCTTTTTCTTTGTCTCTGCTTGTGAGATTTACTGTTCCTCTGCCAGTTCTTAATGTAAATACTTCCCACTTTAATATTCCCTGAACTAAATGCAAATGTACTACCTACTCTGAATCGTAATACTGATACTTTATTTTAATCTTTTGTGATGCTTAAAGTATGCTTTGTGACCCTCCTAAAGATTACTGTATCTCACCTTTCTTTGTGTGTTTTGTATTACCTTAAAGAACACCTTCGGTGTTCCAAACATCACAGGCACATAGTAAACATTTTTTGAGCATGTCCACTGTGTAAGCCTATTTAATAATAGAAAATGAATTAATATGTTCTCCACTTTGTCAGTGGTACCCAAAGTTATATAACTCTAAAATTGTATTTGGAATAATGATTTTAAATCTTTCTTTAAAGATAAACATATTGATTATGCAGTTATTCTGTCAAATTTAAGGCAGTAGCTGTATGCCGGAATCATCTATAGAGATTCTGAAAAACAGAGATGAGCAGGTACCATGCCCAGACATTCTGAATGAATAAGACTCAGATGGAGGCAAAGCTTGCTTTCATACAAAGAAAGTATAGCGAACTACTTGCTAGTATGATGAAAAATTATATTCCAAAATAGAACTTAGAATTTTGAACTACTTTGAATTGTATATAATTTTGAATTATGTAAAAATTATACACAAATGAACTGTTTCACGACTGAGTAGCCTCTGTTTTAAAGTTTTGATAACTCAGTACATGGATTATTCGTATCTATTGCTTTTAGAGTTTCTTTGTAGGCTTCTGTCCTTTGAATAGTTTTAATTAGACTGCTACTAAAAATTGAAAGAAGAAAAAATTAAAATAAACTTTTTTCCAGTTTTCCTACTTACTATCAGTTTCCTAAAAGCAGAAGTGATCTTAAAAATTCAGAACTTTGTCTAAAATTGTTTCGAGATTTTCTAAACTTTTAAAGCATAAATGATTGGCTTTATTTTACTGGATACTTATAGAAGAACTTACTAAAGTAGCTAATGTATGCATTTTTCTTTTATTTTAAATTCTAAAATTTAGAATATATATCAAATCCATAAAAACTAGTTTTATTTCTCTCAAAATGTTATCACTTTTCATTGTATGAAAGAAATATTGTACACATTTCTAGAGTTCTCTTGATATGAACCTGCAAAAACGACAAAAATTTATCTTAAAATGGACTCAAATCTCAAAAAAAAATGGTATTAATAATTAAAGCACTTTAATTTCTGTACAAGTTAATGCTATAATTTAAATATATACTTATATAAACTACATTTAATTATATCCTCTGTTTTAGGTTATATCTGGTTATACTTTGCTTAACAGAGCAAATCTTTGCTTTTTAAAGATCAAATCTCTTTAATATTATAAGTGATGAAAATTACATTAAAGAAAAATCTCAGAAATTTTACATTCTTTGACATGGAAGCATACCTAGAAATGAAATAATGTGTTTTTAAAAATATTCCTTTGTAGGAATATAAGTATTCTTATTTATTATTTATCAATTTTTTAAAATTTAATTTTATTTATTTTTTAAACAGCAGGTTCTTATTAGCCATCTACTTTATACATATTAGTGTATATATGTCAATCCCAATCTCCCAATTCATCCCAGCACCACCACCCCTCGCCTGTCACTTTCCCCCCTTGGTGTCCAATACATTTTGCTCTACATCTGTGTCTCTATTTCTGCCTTGCAAACCGGTTCATCTGTACCATTTTTCTAGATTCCCCATATATACGTTAATAGATGATATTTGTTTTTCTCTTTCTGACTTATTTCACTCTGTATGACAGTCTCTAGATCCATCCACGTCTCCACAAATGACCCAATTTTGTTCCTTATTATGGCTGAGTAATATTCCATTGTATATATGTACCACATCTTCTTTATCCATTCGTCTGTCGATGGGCATTTAAGTTGCTTCCATGCCCTGGCTATTGTAAATAGTGCTGCAATGAACATTCGGGTGCATGTGTCTTTTTGAATTATGGTTTTCTCTGGGTATATGCCCAGTAGTGGGATTGCTGGGTCATATGGTAATTCTGTTTTTAGTTTTTTAAGGAACCTCCATACTGTTCTCTCTAGTGGCTGTATCAATTTACATTCCCACCAACAGTGCAAGAGGGTTCCCTTTTCTCCACACCCTCTCCAGCATTTGTTGTTTGTAGATTTTCTGATGATGCCCATTCTAACTGGTGTGAGGTGATACCTCATTGTAGTTTTGATCTGCATTTCTCTAATAATTAGTGATGTTGAGCAGCTTTTCACGTGCCTCTTGGCAATCTGTATGTCTTCTTTGGAGAAATGTCGTGTTTAGGTCTTCTGCCATTTTTTGTTGTTTTTTAAACCACGTAGAGCAGTTGTTGCTGTTTTATCTTTTATTTATTTATTTATTTGGCTGTGTTGGGTCCTCGTTTCTGTGCAAGGGCTTTCTCTAGTTGCGGCAAGCGGGGGCCACTGTTCATCGCTGTGCGCGGGCCTCTTCACTATCGCGGCCTCTCTTGTTGCGGAGCACAGGCTCCAGACGCGCAGGCTCAGTAGTTGTGGCTCAGGGGCCTAGTTGCTCCATGGCATGTGGGATCTTCCCAGACCAGGGCTCGAACCCATGTCCCCTGCATTAGCAGGCAGATTCTCAACCACTGCGCCACCAGGGAAGCCCTTCAGCCCATTTTTGATTGAGTTGTTTGGTTTTTTAATACTGAGCTGCATGAGCTGTTTATATGTTTTGGAGATTAATGCTTTGTCTGTTGATTCGTTTGCAAATATTTTCTCCCATACTGAGGGTTGTCTTTTCATCTTGTTTGTAGTTTCCTTTGCTGTGCAAAAACTTTTAAGTTTCATTAGGTCCCATTTGTTTATTTTTCTTTTTATTTCCATTACTCTAGGAGGTGGATCAAAAAAGAGCTTGCTGTGATTTATGTCAAAGAGTGTTCTTCCTATGTTTTCCTCTAAGAGTTTCATAGTGTCCGGTCTTACATTTAGGTCTTTAATCCATTTTGAGTTTATTTTTGTGTATGATGTTAGGGAGTGTTCTAGTTTCATTCTTTTACATGAAACTGTCCAGTTTTCCTAGCACCACTATTGAAAAGAGTATCTTTTCTCCATTGTATATCCTTGCCTCCTTTGTCATAGATTAGTTGACCATAGGTGCGTGGGTTTATCTCTGGGCTTTCGGTCCTGTTCCACTGATCTATATTTCTGTTTTTGTGCCAGTACCATATTGTCTTGATTACTGTAGCCTTGTAGTATAGTCTGAAGTCAGGGAGTCTGATTCCTCTAGCTCCGTTTTTTTCCCTCAAGACTGCTTTGGCTATTTGGGGTCTTTTGTGTCTCCATACAAATTTTAAGATTTTTTTGTTCTAGTTCTGTAAAAACTGCTACTTGTAATTTGATAGTGATTGTGTTGAATCTGTAGATTGCCTTGGGTAGTATAGTCATTTTCACAATGTTGCTTCTTCCAAATTAAGAACATGGTATATCTCTCCATCTGTTTGTGTCATCTTTGATTTCTTTCATCAGTGTCTTACAGTTTTCTGAGTACAGGTCTTTTACCTCCTTAGGTAGGTTTATTCCTAGGTATTTTATTCTTTTTGTTGCAATGGTGAATGGGATTGTTTCCTTAATTTCTCTTGCTGATCTTTCATTGTTAGTGTATAGGAATGCCAGAGATTTCTGTGCATTAATTTTGTATCCTGCAACTTTACAAAATTCGTTGATTACCTCTAGTAGTTTTCTGGTGGCATCTTTAGGATTCTGTCTGTATAGTGTAATGTCATCTGCAAAGAGTGACAGTTTTAGTCCTTTTCCAATTTATATTCCTTTTATTTCTCTTTCTTTTCTGATTGCCATGGCTAGGATTTCCAAAACTATGTTGAATAATAGCAGTGAGAGTGGACATCCTTGTCTTGTTCCTGATCTTAGAGGAAATGCTTTCAGTTTTTCACCATTGAGAATGATGCTAGCCGTGGGTTTGTCGTATATGGCCTTTATTATGGTGAGGTAGGTTCCCTCTCTGCCCACTTTCTGGAGAGTTTTTATCATAAATCGGTGTTGAATTTTGTCAAAAGCTTTTTCTGCATCTATTGAGATGATCGTATGGTTTTTATCCTTTAATTTGTTAATATGGTGTATCACATTGATTGATTTGTATATATTGAAGAATCCTTGCATCCCTGGGATAAATCCCACTTGATCATGGTGTATGATCCTTTTAATGTGTTGTTGGATTCTGTTTGCTAGTGTTTTGTTGAGTATATTTGTATCTATATTCATCAGTGATATTGGTCTGTAATTTTCTTTATTTGTAGTATCTCTGTCTGGTTTTGGTATCAGGGTGATGGTGGCCTCATAGAATCAGTTTGGAAGTGTTCCTTCCTCTACAATTTTTTGGAAGAGTTTGAGGAGGATAGGTGTTAGCTCTTCTCTAAATATTTGATAGAATTCACCTGTGAAGCCATCTGGTCCTGGGCTTTTGTTTGTTGGAAGATTTTTAATCACAGTTTCAATTTCATTACTTGTGATTGGTCTGTTCATATTTCCTATTTCCTCCTGGTTCAGTCTTGGAAGATTATACCTTTCTAAGAATTTGTCCATTTCTTCCAGGTTGTCCATTTTATTGGCATAGAGTTGCTTGTAGTAGTCTCTTATGATGCTCTGTTTTCTGTGGTGTCCGTTGTAACTTCTCCTTTTCATGTCTAATTTTATTGATTTGAGTCCTCTCTCTCTTTTTCTTGATGAGTCTAACTAAAGGTTTATCCATTTTGTTTATCTTTTCAAAAAAACAGTTTTTAACTTTATTGATCTTCCCTATTGTTTTCTTTGTTTCTATTTCATTTATTTCTGCTCTGATCTTAATGATTCTTTCCTTCTACTAACTTTGGGTTTTTGTTTGTTCTTCTTTCTCTGGTTCCTTTAGGTGTAAGGTTAAGTTGTTTATTTGAGATTTTTCTGTTTCTTGAAGTAGGATTGTATTGCTATAAACTTCCCTTTTAGAACTGCTTTTGCTGCATCCCATAGGTTTTGGATGGTCGTGTTTTCTTTGTCATTTGTCTCTAGGTATTTTTTGATTTCCTGTTTGATTTGTTCAGTGATCTCTTGATTTTTCAGTAACGTATTGTTTATCCTCCATGTGTTTTGTTTTTTACGTTTTTTCCCTGTTAATTGATTTCTAATCTCATAGCGTTGTGGTCACAATAGATGCTTGATATGATTTCAGTTTTCTTAAATTTACTGAGGCTTGATTTGTGACCCAAGATGTAATCTATCCTGGAGAATGTTCCGTGTGCACTTGAGAAGAAAGTGTAATCTGTTTTTGGATGGAATGTCCTATAGATGGCAATTAAATCTATCTGCTCTATTATGTCATTTAAAGTTTGTGTTTCCTTATTAATTTTCTGTCTGGATGATCCGTCCACTGGTGTAAGTGAGGTGTTAACGTTCCCCACTATTATTGTGTTACTGTGTGTTTCCTTTTTTATAGCTGTTAGAAGTGGCCTTATATACTGAGGTGCTCCTATGTTGGGTGCATATATATTTATAATTGTTATATCTTCTTCTTGGATTGATCCTCTGATCATTATGTTGTGTCCTTGTCTCTTGTAACATTCTTTATTTTAAAGTCTATTTTATCTGATATGAGTATTGCTACTGCAGCTTTCTTTTGATTTCCATTTGCATGGAGTATCTTTTTCCGTCCTCTCACTTTCAGTCTGTATGTGTCCCTAGGTCTGAAGTAGGTCTCTTGTAGACAGCATATATATGGGTCTCGTTTTCATATCCATTCAGCAAGCCTGTGTCTTTTGGTTGGAGCATTTAATCCATTCATGTTTAAGGTAATTATTAATATGTATGTTCCTATTACCATTTTCTTAATGGTTTGAATGGTTATGGGTTTGTTTTTGTAGGGCCTTTTCTTCTCTTGTGTTTCCCACTTACAGAAGTTCCTTTAGCATTTGTTGTAGAGCTGGTTTGGTGGTGCTGAATTCTCTTAGCTTTTGATTGCCTGTAAAGCTTTTGATTTCTCCATCGAATCTGAATGAGATCCTTGCTGGGTAGTGTAATCTTGGTTGTAGGTTCTTCCCCTTTCATCACTTTAAATATACCGTGCCACTCCCTTCTGGCTTGTAGAGTTTCTGCTGAGAAATCAGCTGTTAACCTTATGGGAGTTCCCTTGTATGTTATTTGTCATTTTTCCATTGTTGCTTTCAATAATTTTTCTTTGTCTTTAATTTTTGTCAATTTGATTACTGTGTGTCTTGGTGTGTTTCTGTTTGGGTTTATATTGCCTGGGACTCTCTGTGCTTCCTGAACTTGGGTGACTGTTTCCTTTCCCATGTTAGGGAAGTTTTCGATTATAATCTCTTCACATATTTTCTCGGGTCCTTTCTCTCTCTCTTCTCCTTCTGGGACCCCTATAATGCGAATGTTGTTGCATTTAATGTTGTCCCAGAGGTCTCTTAGGCTGTCTTCATTTCTTTTCATTCTTTTTTCTTTATTCTGTTCCGTGGTAGTGAATTCCACCAATCTGTCTTCCAGGTCACTTTTCCTTTCTTCTGCCTCAGTTATTCTGCTATTGATTCCTTCTAGTATACGTTTCATTTCAGTTATTGTATTGTTCATCTCTGTTTGTCCTTTAGTTCTTCTAAGTGCTTGTTCTTTAATTCTTCTAGGTCTTTGTTAAATATTTCTTGCATCTTCTCGATCTTTGCCTCCATTCTTTTTCCGAGGCACTGGATCATCTTCACTGTCATTATTCTGAATTCTTTTTCTGGAAGGTTGCCTATCTCCACTTCATTTAGTTGTTTTCCTGGGGTTTTATCTTGTTCCTTCATCTGGTACATAGTCCTCTGCCTTTTCATTTTGTCTGTCTTTTGGTGAATGTGGTTTTCCTTCCACAGGCTGCAGAATTGTAGTTCTTCTTGCTTCTGCTGTCTGCCCTCTGGTGAATGAGGCTATCTATCAAATTTTTTTAATGAAAACTGGTTTTGACCTTTATAACAGTATATACATAAGCACACATATATCTAAAACATTTCCACCTAAAATAGTTTAAATATATAGTTATGAAAGTTCCTTCATAAAATAAAATTAGAATTACTTTTTTGGACAACTTTAAAGATTTCACAAGTTTGAATATTTGAAATGACTCACAAGACTCCACAGAGCATACCCCCATAAGGCTTCTATTTAAAGGCAAAGGATGTTGTGCAGTAAGAAAAAGAGCACAGGGAAGCATAGGAGGCCCAGGTGACATCCAGACACAAGTACTCTATGGTCTTTCTGCATACAAAGACATTCTTTGTCTCCAGGTTGAACCACCAAGATGTGTACAATGAATCTTGGCTTCAGGAAAGCTTAGTGAAGGTTTTTTGCTCCTCTGGTCACATAGTCCAGCCTGGCTGTCTAACCAGTTACACCAGGTGAAAGCCATCAGTAAGCAGATCCTATGTGAGCATTACCAGAGGAGATTCAGAGTCTAAGCAGCACACCATAAATCTCACTTTTCATTTTTTGGCCCAGAGTCAAGGCCAGACATTCAGGCATCCCCCAAGCTTTCTCAATCCAGCTGTGAATTTATGCAATACCACACCATTCCTGACAACTCAGAATCTAAAAA